>NC_087203.1:57825408-57845408 GCF_015104395.2 Macrobrachium nipponense | reverse complement strand
TGCTATTGGATTACTGAATTGACTGCTCTTCTAACTAGATGGAGGGTGGAATTGGACGGCATGCCACTCCACCGTAAAAAGAAAGTACCTGACGTGGTCGAGCGAGGGGAAATTTTTATGTCAGCCATACCCACAGTGCTGGGTCTGATCTCGACGGACTGACGACCTTTAAGCAATGTGGGTGTGGCGTATATCCAGGTGAGGGGTCCCAGGCGCAGTTACCTTGTGTGTGACAGTTTTTGCTCCCCCCCAAGGTTGGGCCTCCTGGTGAAAGGTACCCCAGCCTGGACGAAATTAATTATCCTCGTTTTATGGCAAACCAATATAAACCCCTCCCAAACACCAATGACAACCTCTTGCTCGGAAAAGGACAGTACGGTACAGCCTCTTGGAAAGGGATCTAGTTGGTAACAATGGCCCCTTCCCCTATACTCCTTCTAATCCCAAACCAGTATAGTTTTGGTTGAGGAAAAATCTAAACAAGGAATAAAATAGGAAGCTTAGGTCAATTGAAGTGATGCCAGGTGTGTTTGAGCCTGCTGCATATGATAAATTTTTAACTTGGTCCTTAGAAGAAGGCAATATAGAAGATTTAGATATTTTTTAAATATATATATATAAATAGTTACATGTTTAGGCAGAAAGCCTAAAATTTCCTCCTTAGGTCAAAGGGCATTTATTGATAGAGGTACAGTCACCATCTGAAAGCAGCAAGGTGAAAGAAATTGAAACAATTAGTGGTAACAAGATTAAATGTGAGCCTCATAAAACTTATAACCAGAGCAGATGTGTCATTTTCTTGAAAGCTCTAATGAAATTTTCTGAGGAGAAGTTATTAAAAGAATTAAAAAGATCAAAATGTTACAGAGGTCAAGAGATTAATGAAAAAAGAAAATGGAATACTCTGTCCACAGCCTTTATTAATTCTAACATTTAATTCCTTGAAACTCCAGAGATACTTTCAGTGGCTTGATATCAATTTAAAGTTAGGCCATATTCCTTCACCTAAGCGATGTTTTCACTGCCAAATGTTATGGCCAGTAAATACATCTTGCCATAGGAAAGCAAAGGGTGAGGTTGAAATATATGTAAACTATGGACAGGAATTGCATTGACCATGTAGCAATGCTCCAAAATGTGTGAATTGTGGAGGAGAACATCCAGCATCAGATAAAAAATGCGAGAGATATCTCTTTGAAAGAAACAATGGCTGTCAAGACCAAAGAACTTATTAGTTTCTTTGAAGAAAAAGAGAAGGTAGCAAGCAGCTTTAACCCATGAATTCGCACCTTTGCTGCAGTCACCAAAAGAAGAGAAATCAAAACAATTCATCAAATAATAATTCAAATCCTAGAACTCAATTGAACAAGAGATCTCGAAGTGAGGATTGTATTATACTTCCTAATAGTAAAAGCCTAAACCTTAGAGTAGACAGCTTGAGACAGTCATCTCGGATCCATTGTCTTCTCAAGAGCGGAACAAAGTTCCTCCACCCTAGATGGACCTTTGAGTCCATCTCCAACATCAACCTTAGAGGTTCCAATGGCAGCCTTACCATATACCTCTGAGGAGCTATTAGCCACTCCATTACTTCTTTCTGGAGACTCCAATAAAAACATTTCACCTAAGACAGAGGAGCCGACAGCTCCTCCTTCAAATTCTTGCAGCCCATCTGTCATTTTAAGACTGGGCACCCACCCCTTAAAATCTTCAATATATGGGAAAGGACTCCTCAAACAAAAGATGAGTCTCCACCAGTTCTCTCCCACTAACAAAAAAAATTGGGACGATTCCAAGAAATCATCCCAATCTCTGGACAAACGATCCCAAAAACTAATCCAAAGGCACCAATCAAGTCAGAGGACCCAAAATATAACAAAGTTTTCATCCATCATTCACTGGAATTGTCAGGGCTTAGAAGTAAATGGGAAGAATTAAAAGTACTAATTCATGACTTCAATCCAATTTGTGTCGCACTTCAAGAAACTATGCTGGACAATCATACATTCCTGTCCAAAGGAATTTTCTCCATACCATTCAGAAAATATTCCTTACAACAGAAGCCATGGGGGTGCCACTACTTATGATCTGCAGTGGACATCCCACATACCAGTTTCAAATATGTACAAACTAACTTGCAAGCAGTAGCTATACAAGTATTTTAGAACGAAAAATACACCATATGCTGTGTGTATTTACCCCCTGGTATTGCCTTTCCTAGAAGACTTTACTTCACTGGTTAACCAGCTACCTACACCATATCTGGTATTAGGTGATATGAATGCTCGAGACCCCGTGTGGGGTGATATAGTCAGCACCCAAAGAGGAAACCATCTATCCTCAATAACTTGATGACTTAAGTGTAGGGATATTAAATACTGGAGAACCAACCCATTTCCACGTACAAACTGGAACTTTATCGCAATCGATTTGTCAATATGCAGTGAAGATTCAATTATTGACTTTAGTTGGGAGGTAATGGATGATCGTTATACCAGTGACCACTTCCCAATTATTATTAGTCTTGCCCAAAGTCCTCCAGTATCTAGACTACCAAAATGGAATATAGGAAAAGCCAAATGGCATATTTCTACTGAAAAAAGTTCTGTTGATGCTACGGCAGAAGAATTTCCAATCCAATAATGATGATGCTATTGAAATTATTACTACTACGTTACGTAGCAGGCCTCCAATCAATCCCAAGAATGTCTGGTAATTTTGTGCGCAAACCTGTTTCATGGTGGGACATGTTGTTGTTGTTATTTACATATTTCATAATAAAATTATTTAGTTTTCTTTTGGGTTGCCAAGATATTCAAAAGGATGCATTTTATTGTGTGCAAATGGTATATTTCCTAGTCAGCTTTATGAGTGTTACAATGAGGAATGGTTAGTTAGATTGTTTTGTTAAAATTGAAATTAGAATTTGAAAACATTACGACAATCGGACTAAAAAATTTATGATTTTTTCGGAAGAGTTACCTCGCCGACGTAAGGAAAAAGTTTTTTTCATAAATTCACCATAAATCAAAATACTGTTCTAAAGACTTCCAATTGTTGCAAAATAAAGGTAAATGATTAAATATTACTAGAATATAAGAGTTTTAGCTTACAGTTACGTTTTTCGACCATTTCGGTAGTCAAAGTTGACCGAAGGTTGAAATTTTGGCAACTTATTGTTATTTATATAAAAAATATTTCAAAACTGATGAAAGCTACAACCATGAGTGGTTTTTAGTTGTATTCTACATAAAATTGCACACATTTTCATATATAATACTCCATGTAACAGCTAATATAAATGGTGCAAAAATTATGTCAAAGTGACGAAATAATTTCTGAGATGTGTCGCTGATGTTTTTTAGTGCGAGAAGAAAGAAATTCACCCTTGCGCGCCTGGGTAACAATTGTAAACAAAACAACGCCTTGATCTGTGAGCTCCCAGCATGCAACAGACAATTTATGTTGACGTATAATACGTCCAATCGGCGTTTAAGGGTTATGAGTATTATCTCATACTTCATGGGGTGCTGACCGAACACAGCTCCTCAGATTATACAAAGCTATTATTTTACCAAAGTTAGTTTATGGTTGCAAAGTGCTTCATCTGCCCCTTTGTATAAATTAAAAGCTCTTTATTCTGTTCATCATGCAGGCATTCGGATTTCTACAGGAGCTTTCAGATCTCTCCCATTGAAAGTATGTTAGTGGATGCTGGAGAGCTTCCTCTGGATCTCCATTTCCAGACTTTGCTGGTGCGAAGTTGGATTAGGTTCCAGAGACTTCCAAATTCTTTAGCTAGCATTGCAGCCAGAAATTGAAGATATTTTCCTTATTTTAGAGACCATTCAAAAATACCACACCCATTTGCCTTCAGAGCACAGGAAATCATGACCAATTTAAACATAACCATTACTCGTGTTCTGTCTTTCAAGTTTTCAGTAATCCCACCTTGGAAGCTACCTTATTTTACATATTGTAACTACTTTAATTCATCCAAGAAGAATATATCAGAGGAAGTGATGCGACTTACTTTTTTAGAGCATGCATCTCAGCATGAAAGTGTTTATCTGTATATACTATACTGATGGTTCCAAATCTGATACTGGTGTTGGCTAAGGAGCAGTTTTCCAAATTTTGAACTCTGCGGATCATTACCTAATTGTTGCTCTATTTTTACAGCTGAGTTATATGCCATTTTAGTTCAATTAAGAAAATTTTACTTGTGAAGATAACAGTTTTACTATTTTCACAGATTCTCTAAGTGCGATTCAAGCCATGAATTTTTATTCAAAACATCCTCTGATTTTAGAGATTTTAGAATGGTTGTTTTTAGTTAACCGAAAAAGGAAAACCGTAAACGCTTCTGTTGGATACCAGCGCACACAGGAGTAGCTGGAAACGAAAAGGCTGATAAGCTAGTGAAAAGGGCAATTCATGATGAGGTCCACAAAGAAATATTGCATTACCATTTAGAGATTTTTTTCCCATTACATACAAAAAAAAGCCAGAGAGAAATGGCAAAATATATGGGAAAAATTTAGTAGAGAAACAATCAAAAGATGTTGGAAATTATGAGATCGGCAATTCCTTTTGTTTTATTATAGCAAAATGTCGAGATGAGAAACGGCCCTTTGCCGGTTAAGATTGGCCACAAACACCTAACACATGGTTATTTAATGGCTGGACATCCCCAGCCATTCTGTGATGACTGCCTAGTTCCTCTGACTGTGCGACACGTGCTGGTCGAATGTCCCAGTCTTCAGTACATAAGAGAGCGTTTCCTCTCCGAGTGCCGTAATGAGGAAGGTGAATACCTCTCTCCAGGGTACTTGGAAGGAATATTATTAGTCAGGCAAGTGATATTTTTAGGTTTGTGGAGGAAGCAGGCTTCCTACAAGTTATAACTGTTTGTAGTAAAGTATAAATTATATCATACTTGAAACTTAAGTGTATATAAGAACATTTTTAATTTTTTTACTTATTTATTATCTATTTAATTTTTAATTACATAACGGTATATTTCCGGCGTCTATGACCTAAGTTGTTGGGACGCCATGGTACTTTTTTTGCATCAATCAATCAATCAATCTTAACATTAAAAATATGTACATACAGCCAATAACAGAGAGAGAGAGAGAGCATTGAATGGCAACATCATGTATCTGGCCGTCAAGAGTAAAATTATGAATTATTTCTGAGACATAGAGAATAATAATGGAGAGAGAGAGAGAGAGAGAGAGAGAGAGAGAGAGAGAGAGAGAGAGAGAGAGAGAGAAAATAAACTCTACTCCTTTCCCTCCGCAATTCGTATATCAAGCTGTCATTTACTCCTCCGCTTACCTTCCTCCAAGTGGATAAAAAGACTGGGAATCGCTATTTTTAATTAATCTTATTAATATTTGAAAATTAGTTAAAAGGTTAATCATTTATTTACACTACAAAACAAATAAATATACATGAGAGAGAGAGAATGTTATTGTTACTGTTTAATCTCATTAAACGTAATATTATTTGTAAACTATTATTATTATTTTGCCATAAAATGTAGTAATGTCCGTAAAGATATACTTATACAGGCAGTACCCGGGTTACGACGGGGGTTCCGTTCTTGAGATGGAACATCATCAAAAATCCTAAGAAAACCTTACTTTTAATGCTTTGGATACATTCAGAACTATGTAAACTGCATCCTTATTGATATTTCATCAAAAAAAAATTCAAATATTGATGTTTTTGGATTTTTGATGTCATATTTCTTCTGCCAGATGAGCGCTGTAGGCATCGTAACCTTGGAACACGCGTCGTAACCCTGGAAATAACTTCTGATGAATATAATTTAAAAGCGCCTTAACCTCGGAACATTGTAAGCCGAACCCGTCGTAACCCAGGGACTGCCTGTACATACATTTCCAGCTCAAACAGAGGGCGAGAGTTACCACTAGGACATACTAGTATCTCGTGTGGAAAGAGGAGAAGAGAGAGAGAGAGAGAGACGGAGAGTGAGAGAGAGAGAGAGATAGAGAGAGATGGTTAGCCTTATTTAAAGACTGAAATGGATAGATTATTGTACAGGCGATCCCGCCCCGGGTTACGACTGGTTCCGGCTTACGACGTTCCAAGGTTACGACGCTTTTTCTTAAATATTCAATGGAAAAATCCGTCCTGGGTTACGACGCTTGTTCCGAGGTTACGACGCTGATGCTTCCGACGCTCCGAGTTAACGACGCTTTTAAAAAACTACCAACTATGACTAAAAAATCCTTTATAGTTTAGCACAGTATATTAATAAAAATAAGTTCTGGTTAGATTACAACAAAACAAAAATTTTGAGGTTATGATGATTTTCGACACTTTTATGTCGTATTTTTCGATGTTTTTTAGTGATGCCTCATATGCGGAACTAGTTTCCGAGCGAATGAATACATACTAGCTTGCAGTGCGCAAAGTTTACATATAACAGTCCAAAAGCGCAAATAATGAAAAAATCATTGCTTGTTTCCAGTAATAATAACAAAACGAAGTTTCTAGGTTAGATAACAACGCAAATTCCAAGTATCCAAAGAGAGACATTATCCAGTAATTGATCAGAGAGAGAGAGAGAGAGAGAGGCGGTCTTCCGACGCTCCGAGTTAAGGACAGAGGATAAGTGTTCGTTTCGTTAAAACGGCCTCTGACTCATGCCAGTAAATATTTTGTTGATACTAATAATATAAGCCTATTTAAAGATACCTTTACTCTAATTAGTCTATATGATACGTAAATAGTAATCAACTGTTCTTGTAGCCCTCAAGATTTGGCAAAATCGAAGTATCCAAAGAGAGACATTATCCAGTATAATTTGATCAGAGAGAGAGAGAGAGCAGAGAGAGAGAGAGAGAGAGAGAGATGAGACGAGAGAGAGAGAGAGAGGCTTTGGCAACAATGGTCTCGGGGATTGACGTAACGTTTATTTTCTGAACAGATAGGACAGAGAAGTGTTCATTTCATTAAACGGCCTCTGACCTCATGGCAGGAAATGTTTGTGATACTATAATAAGCCTATTTAAAAGATACGTTTACTTTAATTAGTCTATATGATACGTAAATAGTAATCAGCTGTTCTTGTAGCCCTCAAGATTTGGCAAAATCACTCCAGGTTGTACATAAAACTTCAAGAATGTAGTGTCACCAGAGGATTACAATAGTTTTTACCTTCAAGAACCAGCATTCTTTTATGAAAATAACTCCAGGTTGTACATAAAACTACAGGAAACAACATGTAGTGTAACCAAAGGATTACAAGTAAGGTTTTTATAAGTTTTTATTAGTTTAAGACATATTTCCAAGCGTCGTTCCGGCTTACGACGATTTTCGGCTTACGACGCGTCTCAAGAACGGAACCCCCGTCGTAACCCGGGGGACTGCCTGTACTCTTAAAATACTATCACAATGAATTTTGAAATTAGTTATATTACTATTATTATTTTGCAAAAATATAATAAACACACATGTATCCATAGAAATTCTCTCACTCGTAGAGAGAGAGAGAGAGAGAGAGAGATGAGAGAGAGAGAGAGAGAGACGATGAGAGGAGAGGAGAGAGAGAGAGAGAGAATTTACATGATCCTGAGAGAGCAACACAGTTGTTGGACCCAGCCAACTCAGCTTGGCTTGCGTGGAGTTTCAAAGGACAAGACACGGGGTAAAATGCATTTTCTTTCATTCTTACATATTTTTTTTTATTTATAAACTAAAATCTTGCTAATTCACTTTAGTATTTTCTTTAATGAATTTATATTATTGCTGTTTACATTAATATTGATATTTGAAAATTAGTAAATCATTTATTTATCATCCAAGACATACATCTCTGTAAGAGAGAGAGAGAGAGAGAGAGAGAGAGAGAGAGAGAGAGAGAGAGCGAGAGAGAGAGAGAGAGAATTGTAAATATTAATATTGTAAATTAGTAAATCATTTTATCATACAAAAAGCATACATCTCTGTAAGAGAGAGAGAGAATTATTATTATTATGTGTATTCATTTAATCGTATTAAACTTACTAATACAGATTTGATCAATATTAATATTTTAAAATTAGTAAATCATGTTTTTGTATCATAAAATGTATTTAGGCATGAAAATAACATCAAAATACACTAATTAGTGATTATTTATCATCGGAAAAATCCCGCAAATAGGCGAATTCACCGCAAATAATGGGTAGATATGGTCCAGAGAAAAATCCGCGAATCCGGAGAACGCGAATAAGGGGGAAGGGGGCCCACTGTATAGTGGTTTTTTATTGTTTTTACACGGTACAAACTATATATATGGAAGCAAGTCCCTCCTCTGTTACAGGAGGAGAGAGGAAATAGCAACAATCAAGGTTGGTGGCTAACAAGCTTTGATGTCTCTGACAATCACAGGTTCCTTATACGTATTCCTACAAGACACAACATAACAGGAGTTCACATTGTCTCTTAACCCAGATATCTGGTTGCTGGCTGCTGAATAAGCTTATACTTAACAGATTAGAGGTATATGGCTCCTTCCTGTGGCCCTACTTTGGCAGAAAGTGATCCCAGGTACACTGAACCTCGGGGCAGTTCTGAGAGGCTTTCACTATCCTCCCTCCAAGATTAAGTTTCCCTTATGTTAAGAACCAAAGGTTTCGTTCTGTAATGAACATGACAAATTTGAAATCAGTTTTGTATTTTCCATCACAAGCAAACCTGTAGTCTGAACATTTATTGCCCAATTCAAGCCAACACACATTTAGTTACCTGGGCTAAAGGAAACATGCATTGTTGCTGGGATGAGTTAAGGGAGGTCAGCTGTGCCCTCCTGTTTTCCACCATCTTGGCTAACTCTTGTTGATACCGTTTCTCTCTCTCTCTCTCTCTCTCTCTCTCTCTCTCTCTCTCTCTCTCTCCCTCATGCAGACTCCAGCAGGCACTAGAGAATTTTCCCTTACGTTAAGACCGCAGTGTTGTTAAGAAAAATATAAATTAATTAAAAATTTGTCAGTTTACAAATATATACCTTTTAACATTTTTGTTTCCCAAAAAATATTTTTGATTGTCAGATACACAATACCTATTCCCACCTGAAAGGATTACGAGTGATGAATGAACTTAGCCCCATCAAGTAAGCATATAAGCCTTACCCACTGATAACATCCTTGTGGTTATCAATTAAGTAATTGCTCTGTCAATGTTCTCCAATTATATTGATATTGTGGTTATTTAGGTCATTTTTTTTTTTGTTCTTTGAGGTGAATTTAAGATTGCATTCCTGCATTATTGCAATATGGTTTAGTGCATACAAGATAAAAAAGCAATATAGACAGCAAGATGCGCCTGCATCACCGTGTATTGTTTTAAATTTTTTGTCTTTAATGTAGGAGCTTTTAGTTTACTTTATTTTGAACTTATGGAACTTAAGATGTGTATATTGCAAGGTCAGTGTATCTGTATTTAGATCAACTAAATCACACAGGAACATTTGTAGGCTCTTGAAGGGACTCATCTAAAAGGTTTGTCTTTAAATTATGTGAAAGGTGAACTCAAAAGAATCTGGACAGGTAGAGTGGAAGAGACCAAAGTGACCAAATGAAAAGTAAAAGGCAGAGAGCATTTAAAGCTAAAAACCAAAGGGCTAATACCAAGAACTTTTTAGAGAGGTATCAATCATGTCCTGCTTGAAATGCTATAAGTGGTAACCTTCCACCAGATGTGATAATAGAGGGGAGGCCCATATTGCTTGGCTTAGTTATGTCATTTTGACTGAATTTTTTGTTCCAGGGCTGCCTGAATGAGCTCATGGCGCAGATGTCTGTCAAACCAGGGAACTCGAGAGGAAATCCACAGCTATTGGTTTGGTTGGGGACAAAGAAAAGGACATAACAACTATATATTGCAAAGCAACAGGATGCCCTTCAGGCTGTTGTGGTGTGCTGAAAGACGATATGCAAACTGTAGACAATATTGTTGAGGAATTCAACGGAAAGGCTAATTCTTCTTTATTTGAAACTTTGTGTTAGATGTTCATGGCAATAAGAAACCCAGGAAAATGTGGTGCAGTTGTCTTTTGTAGGACTGTTAAATAAAAAAAATCAAAGTATATTTACTATTGTGCCAAGGAATATTTAACAGTAGTGTACATGGAGGATTTTTTATTACCATAAATTTTAACTGACAAAAAATGAAAAAGATTCCATGTATCATTGAGAGAGCACTTTTATGTCTGACAAGGATAATTTGTAAAAGATTGTGTTCAGATGAGATGTTAGCCCTAGATAATATGGAGGGCTTTGTGGTTTAATAAACATTTATATGGAGATCTCTGATTTTTATAAACACTTTTAATTTATCTTTATTAAGTGTTTATTTAAATATTTGCTGGTTTCTAAACTCAGGAAGTATGATTGCATTGTTATGTGGTATTTGTCTCTGGTATTTTAGTAAAATTTTAGGATCTTAATCGAATCATGTTACTTAAGTTTTGTGATTCTTATATTAGGTTCTCATTAAATCTGTTGTACGGAGTCACAACGTAATTCCCATCTATTGTAAAACTGGTGGATAAGTAAAGTTCAGTGATTTTTGCAAGTGAACATTTCACTAAAACTATTTTCTCATAAAATTTCATTATGCAAATTTTGTATACAGTATAGATTTCTCAGTTCTTGCAGATGAGCTCACCCTTGTATCCTCTCATATTTTTCTCATCATTGTAATTATGTGTATGTATCCTCATATCACATGAACTCTCATTTATTCAGCCTTTTTGTATTAAGGGTGACCAGTATCAACCATCCAGCTGGTTTTCCATGTTGTAACCTCATGACCTTCCCTTTGATAACCAGTACAGATTCCATACAGGAAGATCAATGTGTGATCTCCCATCTTATCTTGCGTATGTCTGCTTGTTCTCCCTATAGATTTCTGAGAATATCAAGTAATTGCTCTTTATATTTCAGATGTTAACAGAACCAGGAGTAAAGCTTGTCAGTCACTCCTCGCTTATACTAATATATCTTCTCTCTTTAAACTGTTGTTTCTTATTAGGCTGTTATGTTTCTGCTGTAGCTGACAGTTCCACATGTCTGTTTAGGAACTGTTTTTGCCCTACACTTTTTTCTCATGTTAAACTCAAATTTCAGATACCCCTTAGGTCTATCATTTGCAGATGTTTCCCATTCTGTGCAGTCTTCTCCTCTCCTTATTACCTATCATTTTGGAATAATGCATGATCTTGTACGTTTCAGGTGTATTTTATTTCTCCATATAGTATAATCAAATATTGTTTTGCATTGACTTAACTGGCAACTGGCAACCGGAAGTGCTATTGTATGGATGTTAACTTCTCATTGGGTTTGGAGCTGGTCAGACAGGTGAGGCTGGTGAGTTAATTTAATGAGGGCTTAAAAAGGGTTTAATGATAGCATGATAGCAAAAAGTTTGTGATAAAAGATATTAAAGAGTAGTTGAAAAAAATACAATCCAAAAAGAATGTAACATTAAGGACTCAAACACATGATAAGATATTGCAAATGGAAGTTGAGGAAATTGACGATGACATCAGATAAGAGTTAGGGGGAAAACACTCGATTCAGTGTTTCTGAACTTCAAGATAATAAGAGGATAGCATAGAAAGAGCTCCCCATAAAACAAGAAACAAAATACTGAAGACTACAGTGTTCCCCTCGTCACGAGGAATAGGTACCAGACACCCTCCCGCGCGCAAATAGTTGAAGCCCCTACAAAATTGCTTAAAACTGCCTATTGTTAGGTAAAAATCAAGAAAACACCACTAAAAATTTGTATACCAGGTTTTTTAGTAGTTTTAATTCATAAAAATACATTTTTATGTTAAATTTGATAAAAAAAAACAGGAAACTGTGGTATTTCTTGTAGGAAAAATACCGCGAATAGGCAAATTTTCCGCAAATAATGGGGGTATATGTTCCGAGAGAAATCTGCGAATACTGAGTCCGCGAATAAGGAGTGCACGGATACATGGGGTTCACCGTATAGTGAAACTAATTCATCAAACCAAAATAAGAAATAAATGTGATGACTGGTATCGAGAAAACAAAATAAAATTAGTCCATCAGAATCACAAAATAATAAACCATTCATTAGAGGATCCACTTCAAAAAAAAAAAGATTATCTATTAGAAAAAGAAACTAACGACCAATATGATGTAGCGATCAACCCATCACTAGTACTTACGATAAAAAAATTAATGCTATAATACCACAGACAGGAACAGGAAATGACACATGCATAAGTAATGCAGTACAGTCAAACCCTGCTTTTGCAGAGGATGCATACTACAAACCCACTACGCAATAGCTAAAATCCACGAATACTTGACCCCCCCTAAAAATTGCTTATAACTGCCTATTTTGATAGTTAAAACCCTCTAAAAATGCTTATACTTGAGTATTTTAATAGTTTTATCACAAGAAAAGCAAGTACAGTGAACCCTCGCCGATTTGTGGTTCCAGTTTTGCAGATTATTCAGTGGAACATATATCCACATTGTTCAAGGAAAATTTGCCTATTCACAGTGTTTTTTCATAGAGAAATATTCACTAATAAGATAAATGGTAGAACATATTTTGTAAATCATGAAAATCTCACCTTATCTTACAAAGCCATTCAATAGTTATACGTATAATGCTGTGGAAAGTATATGGTATTCAGTCCAGATTACACATTGGAGAAGTGTAGCATTTCCTCAAAAATCATGAACCATTAGTATAATGAATAGCAAATGGTACCATCCACAGGCAAGTATTTACCAGTGACTACGCCAGAAGAAGGTAACATAGAAACTGCAATCTACTATATCCACAATTGACCAAATGAAAATTGTAACAAAGTAATTTGCTTGGGCTTGTCCCTAAAATTCATAATCCATCCATCCAATTTGTAATTATTAATAAGTAATCTCATGGGACCACTTTAACTTGAGATTACAATTGTACATCACTGAATCTTGCAGCAAATGTTGAGAAGATTAGTTCAAGTAGTTTTTGCTTTCTCACTGACAGCAGAGTAAACACATATATTCTCAGAAGCATGTGATTCTTTGTTATCAGAGGATGTCACACTTTTCTCATCCAACATAGAAGGTAGATATGTATGAAACATGATGATCTGTACATTATTGTTCATTTTCAAATTTTAATTTCACTTGTAACAAAACAATCCAACTAAACATTCCTCATTGTAACACTCATAAAGCTGACTAGGAAATATACCATTTGCACACAATAAAATGCATCCTTTTGAATATCTAGGTGGCCACAAAGAAAACTAATAATTTTATTATGAAAATATGCAAATAACTCTGCTGAAAAAGCCAGACTCCAGTTTCCACCTCATCATATAGACTACCAAAATGGTCTGATATTCTATCAGAAATAAATAAAACAAAAATATTTAGCTGGAAGAAGATTAGATGATCTAAACAAAAGGCTCAACAAATTTAGTAAATCAAGATCTTGAAATAAGGATACTTACTAAAAATGATTGGGAATATTAATTGAAGTGCACTAAAAAACAATATGCAGCTAACTATATTATTATTATTATATTTATTTATTTTATTGTCTCTCAGTCATCCTATTCGACTGGGTGGTATTTGTAGTGTGGGATTCCAGGTTGCATCCTGCCTTCTTAGGATTCCAGCACTTTTCTCACTGTGTGTGCTGGTTCTAATAGCACACTCTTCTGCTTGAGTCTTGGAGCTACTTTGGCATCTAGTTTTTTCCAGGTTCCTTTTCAGGGATATTGGGATCGTTTATGGGTACAATTTTTCACTGGCATATCCCATATCCTTATATCTATTTTCAGGTCTTGATACTTAACAATTTTTATAGCTTTTTTCCTCACCTACTCCAGTGTCCCATGGTACTACGCCATCAGTGAGTGTAACTTTCTTCTTGATTTTGTCAGTCAGCATCAAGTTTTGGTCTATTGGCGGCACGTATCACCATATCTGCTCTGATACCGTAGTCCCAGAGGATCTTTGCCTGATGGTTTTCTATCACTCACTCAGGTTGATGTTCGTACCGCTTATTATTGCAAGCTAGCTGGTGTTCTTGCCCAGGCTCCAGTGGAGGGCTTTTGCTACTGAATCATGCTTCTTTAATACTGGTTCTGTGCAAGCACCAGACATTTGCTTCCTGTGGTTTATGGTCTCATATTTCATATTGCACCTCCTGCATATGGTATAGCCATTGCCATGATTCGTTGCTGGCCAGTTCTTAGTCTGTCTCATGTACTGTCTGTGCATTGGTTTGCTGTGCCATTCCTCTGTTCTGTTTTTCATTCTTCTGTCTTTAAGTTTCTGGGTCTTCATCTGCTTTTATCAATCCTTCTTCCCATGCAATCTTTAACCACTTGTCTTCACTGGTTTTCAGGTTTTGCCCCATTGCTCTGCTCTCGATGTTGACGCAATCCTCTATGCATAGTAAACACTCCCTCACCTTCCTTTTGTGTTATGTATACTAGTTTGTCTGTACTTTCCCTTGGGTGTAGTGCTTTGTGTATTGTCATGTGTTTCCTAGTTTTTTGGTTTACTATGCTGTGGAGTTCAGCCTTTTGTCCACTCCACTACTGTGCTGTATCTGATTACTGGTAAATGCCCACCCATGTGTATATGGCTTTCATCATGTTTCTCTCCTCTTCAATTATTCCCAGGTTTTTGTAGCCTGTGTCATCTATGTGTTTGATGATATTCCCATCGGGTAGGTTTATCTCTTCAGTTCTTGCCCCTTTGCCCTTTTTATATGTTAACCAAGGTGCATTTTTCTATTTCAAACTACAATCCTGATGTCCCCAGATACAATCCTTGATATCTGGATTAGGGTATCTATTTCCTTGGTGCTTTTATTTTACAGCTTGATGTCATCTATGACATCAGATGGATAATTCTGTTGCCTCCTCTCTTGAGTTAGTACCCAGTGTCCATCTTCTGCAGCACTTATGTCACGGGAATGTTGGCTACTATGAAGAGTAGTGGGGAAACGTGAGTTGCCTTGAAAGATTCCTTTCCTGATGTTAACCTCTGCTGGTTTTACCCCAGAGCTTGTAAGTACTGTATTTCACTTGCACTTTGTATTTTTTTTTTTTTAGGAAACTGATGGTGTTTTCCTGTGCTCCATTTATTATCGGGCATTCTATTAGCAATGTGTTTGGTATCATGTCAAAGGCTGTCTTGTAGTTAATCTATGCCATGCTAGCTTAGGTTGGTTCCTCTTCTCTTACTATTGCTGCATTACCATTTTGTCTATCAGAAACTGGTCTTTTGTTCCCTTACATTCCTTTAGCAACTTTTGTTGGTGGGGTTGGTGTTAGTATCCCCTAGGACCTAGGCAGTTGTATAGCCTTTCACGATGATAGTTCTCCCTGTGGTCATCCATCTGGGGTGCATGGTAGTTTGTGATAGAATGCTGGAGTTGTTTTGCAATGGTGTAGGGGCCTTGAGAAGTTTTTGAGCCAGTATCCATAGACTTCATCAGGACCTGGGGCTTTCTAGTTGGGCATTTTTTCAGTTGCTGTCTGAGTGTGTCGTGATCTTGGTGAGTCCTTTGTTTTATTCTCCCATTTCCTCTGCCATGACTTCCTGAAGCAGTGTTCAATGTTTTTGTGTGATATTGGATTGCTCCATATGTTTTCTCAGTCTTTACTTGGTCCAGCTTAAGGAATTTTTCGGTGGTTGTCTTCCCCTCATAGTTGGCTGTACAGTGGACCCCTGTATTCATGAAGGATGCCTACCAGACACCCCCCCCCCCCCCCAACCACAAATACCTAGAATCCGTGAATACTTAGAACTCCTGTAAACAAATCTTTATAACTGCCTATCTTGAAAGTTCTAACACAAAGTATCCCTAAAAATACCATCCTTTATCAAATATGCATTTAACTATTATCCTATTACTGCATTAATCATTTAAAATAATGTTAATATCATTTCAAAGTAATTCTTCAAAATTGTATGGTTAAAAATATATGACGTACTGTGTGACTTAGTTGCGTATGTGTGAAAATAATCCAGCCCCCCCCCCCCCCCCCCCCCCCCCCCCCCCCCCCCCCCCCCCCCCCCCCCCCCCCCCCCCCCCCCCCCCCCCCCCCCCCCCCCCCCCCAAGTATTCAGCCATGCAAATTTTCTTTCATACAGTTACTATTTAAGCCGTCCATTATATTTTTACACGGGAAGCATTTTTATGTATATAAATCAACTAGAGAGAGAGAGAAACAAAAAATATGTATGAACAGTAAAGAAAGTTTTATACATACTAGTACAACATACATAAATAGGGTACTCACCAGTGGTGAATGTTGATTAAAGACGATGGTGATGAATCAGCTGTGCAGTCCAATGGATGGCGATGAAGATGACTGCACAGCTAAGCAGAGGAGCTACATCTTTGAGGTGCCTCTTCACCTTCAGGTAATGCTTTGGGAGGCACTACTTAAGGGGTTTTGCAGGAAGCTTTGGAGGGTCCTTCTTCATACTTGTGATGAACATCATGATTGGCAGTTGTTGCTTCTTCATGGTGATGAGCTCTTGATTATAGGGCTCCAATGCCAATATCAAGGATATTTGAAAACTTAAAGAGCATTCCGTAGGATCCCATGTTGAAACAAACTCCTGCTTATCCTTGATCATTCTAATTTGGGACAGACATTCCAAAGTCAGGCCCTCGTCCTGTCCCTCTCCTGAACCTGGCGTTTGTTCTTCCTCGCTGGCAGACTTCATCAGGTCTTCAAATCCTGGTCTGTCAGAGTATGGTATCAATGAGGGTGCTGTGCTGACTTCATCCTCAGTGATATCATCAGAGCCTTCACCACCAATAATCCTTGCCAAATGGGCCAACTTATTAATGGCCGAATGCTGAATTTCCTCAGGAGAGAAGCCCGTAAAATTATGGACACAATCCAGCAACTTACTCCAGCATGCATTCAGGGTCTTTCTTCATGTCCTTCAGCAACCAGTTGATGATGGACAGACACAGGGCAGTTATGAATTTATGCCAATTCTCTTTCAGCATAAATTTACTGTCAAGGTCCATTGCAGCAACAAGGTGTTGGAGGGAGTTCGCAGTGTACAGTGTCTTGAAGGCACGGATCATGCCCTGGTCCATAGGCTGGAGGAGAGAGGTGGGTTGGGTATGGAGGAACTCTTAGCTGGACTCCCTCGTAATAAGATTGAGAGGGTGGCCACCAGTAGTATCCATAATCAGCAACAACTTGAACTCCATGTTTAAGTCGCCCAGGTATAGTAGACCCCCATATTCGTAGGGGATGTGTACTAGCCCCCACCCCCCAAATACTTATAACTCCTCTAAAAATCGCTTAGAACTGCCTATTCTGATAGGTAAACAAACCTTTGAAAATATGTATCCCTGAATATTTTAGTTTTATCACAAAAAGTGCATTAGTCTAAAATATGAAATACAGTAATTTCTTAATATTTTTCAGTGAAAGATACATCGAATAGGAAAATGTTTTGCAAATAATGGGTATACATATACTAGTCCATAGAAAAATCCGCAAATACGTGAGTCTGCGAATATCAGGAGTTTACTATATTGCCTGACTTGAGATGAAGCTTTGATGGAACCAGTACGCTGTAAGGACTTTGGTGATCCAGGCCTTGTAATTATGCATCAGAACACAGGCAGCAATGCTTGTTTTTATTCTTGAGTCCCATGGGGTTTGCAGTCTTGTCAATGAGGCCTGGTTTCAGCATAAGGCAAGCTGCATTCGCATACAGTAGGAGAGTAACCCTATCCTTCTGTCCCTGGAATCCATTAAATATGTTGGGAAGGCATCCTCCAGAACAGGCCAGTCTCATCCATATTGAACACCTGTTCTGGATAGTAGCCCTTCTCCTGCAGAATCTTCTTGGGTCTCGGGATATTTTGCGGCCGCCTCTTTGTCCACAGATGCTGCTTCCCCATGTAGAGGAACACGCTTTAGGTGGAACCAGTGGAATCATCCTTTGCTTGCCTGAAAACCTTGAACAGCTGATGATGGCCCCAGTTGTAGCCTTCCTCCTCTTCTTCTTTCAGATGCAAGGTTATCTATCATTCCCCTTCTTCATCGCCTTCCCGTGCATCTACATCACCGCCTTCCTATGCCTGTACGTCATTGCTTTCCGTAGCAGCTGATAACTGATGACAGAGTTGTTGCGCTTTCTCGCGAATGATGTTGGAGTAAAGGGGTATGTTCTTCCGGCAGTCCTTTATCCAGTACACCAGTGCAGATTTCATTCTCACGATTGTTTTAGCTCACTTGTTTGACACGGTTTTTTGCAGTATCGAAGTAGCTCATGCCTACACTTTCTTATTTCACTTCTTCTAAATGTATAGCACCGTACTTTTCATTCATATTAAAATAACTGGCCAACCGCGTGGCAAACATTTTCCCTCCTTTAGCCTATCGAGAACTTTTCACCTTCTTGTTTAGCTTCATGCGCCACTAATAATGTCTTTTCCTTTGGAGATGACTTTTACTGTCAAAAATTCGGTGGCAGCATGGGGAGTCCGCTCATTTCCTGTTAGCAAACTTATATATGGAGTATTTCGAATGGTAATTATAAAGCCCATCAAACCTGCAGATATGATTTGGCTTCGTTATGTGGACATCTTAACATACTGTAAAAGTGAATGGGGCGAGTTTGATGTCTTTCTACAAAAATTAAATTCCTAAGTCTCAAGCATTAAATTTAATGTAGAATGGAAAAATAATAACCAAATCCCCTTTTTAGAACTAATAACAACTACAAATTCACTGTCTTCAGAAAAAGTGACATTCTCACTTTCGTACAGCTATCATGGCATTTCAGTTAAACTTGGCCATAGCAAGTAACCTATTTCTTAGAGCTCTGAAAAAATTTGCTCCCTAGAACTTGAAACAATCAGAAATCAACTTATCTTGTTAAAATATCCAAGCACATAATAGAAAAAAGCCATACATAAAGCAAACCCAAAGAAAAGGAAAAATGCACAAACAAAATCGTAATCCCTCACATGGACAATTTATGAGAGATCACAAAAACCTTAGGCCACTCCAACCCTTTCATCTTCTGTTATCCAAATACAATAGGGAAATCATTAATTAACGTCCAGCAGACACCAGTTTGTAAAAACGTAGGAGTTCATGAAATTCCCTTTAGGGACTGTAATAACTTACACTATGGATACACGAGTAAATCACACTCAGAGAGATTAACTCCACATTAACTCGGTTAGATGTGGACACAAAATAGTTTGGCAATTTTCCATCATATAGATACATGAACCATACAACGGATTGGAACTCATCCAAATTCTATACAAGAGAAGCTTTCGATACAAATGCCAAATGGTTGAATCTTCACCGAAAAAACAACAAGATAATAGGATCAACCTTTCCAATGGAGCCTGGGATTCTGACCATATAGACAGTGGTCTTCCTTAAGGCAAACGATGAAGAGGATAAGACAATTAACAGAACCTACAGCGGCTCAGCAACGACCCCCAGGGATCACCTAAGGGTATTTCTCCCAGTTACGTATATATTTCTCCAATGTAGCTTCTTTTGTCATTCACTGCTTGACAAGGGTGGTAGTTAGACCACCGAATATAGTCCTAGCTTTACCAAAGTGTTTTAATGGGTCCTTTTATACTTGAGATAATTTTATATATTTATATATATATAAATATACAGCCAGTCCCTGGTTACGACGGAGGTTCCGTTCTTGAGATGCGTTGTAACCCGAAAAAAAATCGTCGTAAGCTGGAACATCATCAAAAATCCTAAGAAAACCTTACTTTTAATGCTTTGGGTGCATTAAAAACTCTGTAAACTGCATTCTTATTGCATTTTGCATAAAAAAAACCTTCAAATATTGATTATTTTGCATTTTTGGTGTCATATTTATTGTGCCAGATCAGCTTTGTAGGCGTTGTAACCCTAGAACATGCGTCGTAACCCTGGAAATAATTTCTAA
>NC_087203.1:57777908-57820408 GCF_015104395.2 Macrobrachium nipponense | reverse complement strand
TTCCCTCTAAAATATATCCCCCCATTATTCGCAGGAAATTCGCCTATTGGCACTATTTTTGTGTAAGAAAATATCCACACAAATTCCTGGTTTTTTTATCAATTTTATCAAATAGCACTTTTTGTGATAAAACTATTCTACAAAAAACAGGTTTAAAAATTTTTTGTGGGGGTTTTTCTTAAAATTTAACTAAAAGAATAGGCTTGGGTCTGGTACATATTCCCCGCGAATAAGGGGAGGGGTGGGATCACTGTATTGGGAGTTATCCCCTTAGGTGAAAAAAAAACAAGCCTTGGGTCACCGCTAAGCCAATGTTGGTTCTGTTAATTGTCTTAATCTATTTCGTTGCCTTAGGGAAGATATTGTCTATATGGTCCGAGTCTCCTCCATCTGCTTCTGAAATTGTTCATAGTCTCTCTCTCTCGTGCTCGATCTCTTTTGACGGCATTGATGGGTGTCACCACAGGGCCAAACTCATTGCTCACCAATCCAATACGGTTTCGAGAAGTCTTGTATCGCTCCAACTCTGAATTTCTATATATTTGGAATTTCTGAATAGTATATATATATATATATATATATAGATATATATATATATATATATATATATATATAGTATATATATATATATACGGATATATAATATATATATATACAGGCAGTCCCCGGGTTACGACGGGGGTTCCGTTCTTGAGACGCGTCGTAAGCCGAAAATCGTCGTAAGCCGGAACGACGCTTGGAAATATGTCTTAAACTAATAAAAAAGTTATAAAAACCTTACTTGTAATCCTTTGGTTTACAATACATGTTTTTTGTTTCCGTAGTTTTATGTACAACCTGGAGTTATTTTCATAAAGAATGCTGGTTCTTGAAGGTAAAAACTATTGTAATCTCTGGTGACACTACATTCTTGAAGTTTTATGTACAACCTGGAGTGAT
Organism: Macrobrachium nipponense; assembly: GCF_015104395.2. Lineage (NCBI taxonomy): Eukaryota > Metazoa > Arthropoda > Malacostraca > Decapoda > Palaemonidae > Macrobrachium > Macrobrachium nipponense. Next base: position 57,819,469 of record NC_087203.1, on the reverse strand, counting down.
TTTGCCAAATCTTGAGGGCTACAAGAACAGCTGATTACTATTTACGTATCATATAGACTAATTAAAGTAAATGTATCTTTAAATAGGCTTATATATTAGTATCAACAAAACATTTCCTGCTATGAGTCAGAGGCCGTTTAATGAAACGAAACACTTCTCTGTCCTATCTGTTCAGTCTCTCTCTCTCTCTCTCGTCTCTCCTCCTCTCTCTCTCTCTCTCTCTCTCTCTGATCAAATTACACTGGAACTTTGACATACGATTGCCCTAATACGAATGTTTTGAGATACAACAGAAAAATTTGCGAAAATATAAGCTTTGATATACAACGAAATATTTGAGATACAATTTTGCGATGAGGTTAGTTGTATAGGCGACCGATAAATGGCGTTCAGTCTGTTTGTTTGTTGGTGCTGCATGTTAACACGTCGTTGTTTAGTTCGTTGTATTTGCGCCTATTTTTCGTGTTATTTTGTCTATTTTATTATTAACCATGGGTCTCAAAGCTAAAGACAAAGCAGGTGATAAAGAAAAAACCCCAAGAAAATTATTTCGAGGAAGCAAAAACATGAAATTATAGCAAAGCATAAAACCTTCCAAAGGCATCACATTATTTCTAAACTACAAACTGATTAAAATAAAAATAAATAAAATTAGTTTAGCAATGTTATTTCATTTGTGTTTATTACGTAGTTATTAGTGTACATACGTAAATAAAAAGAGAACAAATCGTTCCCTGCCACCCTTCCCTACCTCCTCCCCCTGCTGGCCTCAACGTCATCTTTCGTTGTGGTAAGTAAAATTCCTTTCTTTTTTTTAATTGATTTTATTAACATTTATTATCATTTATCACATTGCTATGTTATTTTATCATTATGTGTGTTATTACTCGTGTATTTGTGTTTAAATTGTGTATATTATATGTAATTTAGCTGTGTTTAGGTGTGGTTTCATACCGCTAGAACGGATTAATAAACAATATTACAGTATTTTAAATGGGAAAAAATGCTTTTTGAGATTACAATCTGTTTTTGATATAAGACAATGGTAACGGAACAAAAAAATAAATTCGTTATGTCAAGGTTCCAGTATACTGGATAATGTCTCTCTTTGGATACTTCGATTTTGCCCAAATCTTGAGGGCTACAAGAAACAGTTGATTACTATTTACGTATCATATAGACTAATTAAAGTAAACGTATCTTTAAATAGGCTTATATTATTAGTATCAACAAAACATTTACTGGCATGAGTCAGAGGCCGTTTAACGAAACGAACCCACCTTCTCTGTTTCCTTAATCGCTCGGAGCGTCGGGAGACACCTCTCTCTCTCTCTCTCTCTCTCTCTCTCTCTCTCTCTCTCTCTATCTCTCTTCTCTCTCTCCTCTCTCTCTCTCTCTCGTTGTAATCTAACCAGAAACTCGTTTTGTTATTATTACTGGAAACAAGCAATGATTTTTTTCATTATTTGTGCTTTTGGACTGTTATATGTAAACTTTGCGCACCGCAAGCTAGTATGTATTCATTCGCTCGGAAACTAGTTCCGCATATGAGGCGTCACTAAAAAACAGAAAAATACGACATAAAAGTGTCAAAAAATCATCATAAAACCTCAAAATTTTTGTTGTAATCTAACCAGAAACTTATTTTTATTAATATACTGTGCTAAACTATAAAGGATATTTATCATAGTATGAGTTTTTTAAAAGCGTCGTTAACTTGGAGCGTTGGAAGCATCAGCGTCGTAACCTCGGAACAAGCGTCGTAACCCAGGACGGATTTTTCCATTGAATATTTAAGAAAAAGAGTCGTAACCTCGGAGCGTCGTAAGCGGAACCGTCGTAACCCGGGGACCGCCTGTATATATATGAATAACTTGATCATGAAGTATATAAAACGTGATGCTATGTATAAATAAAGGTTTTTTTTTTTTGTTTTTTTGCCACGAAGGAAAAAAATGAAAAAGAAAAGCGAGTTAGCCGAGTACTTTCGGTCCTGTTCGGACCCTTTACTGAGGCATACTGATTTTACAAAGAAAACACCATAGTCAAAAGAAGGCTTAATATACAAACTGACACTACCAGATTAGCCATAAGGGTCGATTTTCACTCTACAGTAAACAAGTGATTCTTCCAGAAAAACAGTACATTTTGAAAACAACACGGGAGCATATACAATTTAATATCATGATTTTTACACAAATTTTCCCAACAAAAATTATTATTAATGAAAAGACGAAAGAAAAATATAAATATATATATATCGAGTAAGAAAGAAAGAGAGAGAGAATATCGAACCAGAGAGAGAGAGAAAGGACAGGGAGAGAGAGAATTAATAACTATATACATGTGGGACTAATTTATTAGTTGTTCATTTATTTTGAGGTCCTTCATAAACATCTTACAAATATATGGGTCCAAATGGGTACATTCCCAGACTAAGATTTAGGTTGTTTTTATTAGTGATTGTATAATTGCCGATTCCAGTAAATTTCTTGAAACATAATCATTAGATCTAGCAATTACCGAGGTATCATCCCAATTAATACAATGAGATTTTTCACTCAGATGGATAAACAGTGCATTTGAAGTCTGGGCTGTTCTAACTGAATACATATGCTGCTTAATCCGAACACATAAATTTTTACTAGACTGACCAACGTAAAACGATGGGCAATCCTTACAAGGAATTTGTAAATGATGATGTTATTTGTTACGGGACTATTCTTAATTATAGCATATCTTTAATGGTATTGTTATAAGAGAAACACTACATTAACATTAAACGATTTAAAAATATTGATTTTATGGTTTCAAAATCCCACGAAAAATAAGGTAAGCCTAAGTACATTTTTAGGGATTTCTTTTTTCATTAATAGCAGAACATTATTAAAACTTTTTATGAGCTTTTTGATACATAAATCAATTAAATGAGGTGGGTAGCAGAGATCGTTTCCTATCTTTTTTATGTATTCTATTTCTCGGTCCAGGTATTGTGGACTCGTGATACGCAAAGCGCGTGGGAACATAGAAGAAAAAATTGAAATTTTAATATTAAGTGGTGGCCAGAATAAAAATGTACATATGTTAAATTATTTGTGGGTTTTCTATAAATACTGAATTTGCATTGGAAAGATTCTCTATGTATTAATACATCTAGGAAAGGGATGACATTGTTATTTTCAATTTCAACAGTGAATTTTATGGATGGCACTAAATTATTCAATTTAGACAGTAAATCATTTACATCAATACCACCAGGTAAGACTACTAAGATATCATCGACGTATCGGTAAACCATTTTAAGGGGATAAGTGTGATATTCGGGAGGTGTTGTCTCTCAAAAAATTCCATATATAAGTTTGAAAGGAGAGGTGATAAAGGGTTACCCATGGCCATACCAAATATTTGTTGGTAATATTCTCATTAAAAATAAATCTGCAATCACAAATACAAAACTTATTAAGGAAATTATGTAACTAACGGACATAGGCAATTCATGCAGTACAAGTTCATTACTTAACTATTCTAGCACAGAGTCAATAGTGGGACTTTTGTAAACAAAGAACATACATCAAAACTGACAAAAATATCGCTAGGGTTTAGTACAATGTTATTTAATTTTTCCACAAGATCAAGAGAATTCCGGATGTGTGAATTAGATACAGTTCCTAGTAGCGGGGATAACCAGTTTAGTAAGATATTTAGATAGTTTATAAACAATTGATCCTACAGTAACTAATAATTGGGCGCATAGGTTTTGTTTTCCTTATGAGTTTTGACTAGGCCATATAAATAAGGTAATGAGGGACACTTCACAGTTAACTTACACAAAAGTTCTTTTTTATCTTTAAGAATTTGTTTGATATTGATATTAAAGTTTTTTATTACTTGGTCCAACGGATTTTTTGCGAGTTTTTTGTAAGTTATTTCATCTTCTAGTAAAGTATGCATGCGTGATATGTAGTCAGTTTTTGTCAAGAAACCACTAAACTATTGGATTTATCAGCCTTGGTAATGTGTAAGCTATATCATTCTTCAATTCTTTTAAACTTTTTCTGTAGCGAGCGGGGAAGTTATCTTCATAGTATGCATGCGTAGCACTATATGTCATGCCTTTGATAATGTCTAAATGATTTTGTGGTAGGTCACAGTATTTTTCAAACTTATATAGAGATGTCGCTATTGATAAAGCTGAGCGTTTGTTACAAATGAAGAAAGACAGTCCAAAGCCTTATGCGCGCACTGCATTATTACTTATTTGTTTGCTCGATAAATTCACCACACAATCACTTCTAGCATTATTGGTCCAATCACTGTCGTTGATAAGGTTGTTTTTTTAATTTTCTGTCCAGTTTTCTAATCAAAGTGTCTGTAGTTCTATGAAGTTTTCCATATATTTCTTGCCTTAATGCGTGTTTCCAATCAGCGGGAATCGAATAGTTGAAGTTACGTCGGGCTTTTTCCAGTTTTTGAAATTTCTCCTTTTCCCCCATTTTCGCAGCAGCAATGTGAGGTTTTAATATGAGTGATGAAAACTCATTAAAAGGATGTTGATCGTATCTTCTTATGCGGTATGGTAGCAATGATTTGGGTAACACTTGTTCCGCCAGGCATTTTTTCAGGAATTTCAGGTGAATTCTGGTAGAGTGCGCTGCTTGTAAAGACGGAGAAAGAGGTGACGAAACAGTTCAGCAGTGGGAACAGGAAAGCAAAAGTAAACGTGGCCCTCATGATGAATAACTTGATCACGAAGTATATAAACGTGTTGTTTTCAAAATGTACTGTTTTTCTGGAAGAAAATCACTTGTTTACTGCAGGTATCCTTCAAGGTGTGGCTAGCCTATGACTCCTCCTCCTCTCTGGAGAGTGAAAATCACCCTTATGGCTAATCTGGTAGTGTCAGTTTGTATATTAAGATTTCTTTTGACTATGGTGTTCTTTGTAAAATCAGTATGCCTCAGAAAAGGGTCCGAATAGGACCGAAAGTACTCGGCTAACTCGCTTTTTCATTTTTTTCCTTCGTGGCAAAAAAACCTTTATATATATATATATTATATATATATATATATATATATATATATATGTGTGTGTGTATATATATATATATATATATATATATATATATATATATATATATATATATATATATATATATATTCAGAATTTAGAATTTCTTGAAACAGGGTTTACACTTCTTGTACGACTTCTGGGGGATCTATAGAGCGTCAATCACTCGAGTGGCGATCTCCCTGCCGAGCGTGTGGACCTGGGGCAGCCATATTGAAAGGTCTTGGTCCGGCTCATAGTACCAATATTTTATTACTGTAAATATTTTTATTTTTATTAATTTTAGTTTTTACTATTATTATTATCATTTTATTATTACTATTAATATTATTTTTACTAGTATTAATATTATTATTACTGTGCCCAAGTTCCCAGAGACAAAGGACCTTACAACAATAGGTTGGCCTAAGAGCTCCAACCATTGTGGAAACAACACCTAAGCATCTGCTTTTGATATAAGTAGTGTCTAGCATAAATGGTTCTTGTAAATTACAAGGCTTTCTTTGCATAGTCACTAAACAATAACTAAATGGTAATGCACAATCAACTAAACATTAAACAGTCACAATACACTTCCACTCACTGAACGCTCACACTTACTATAAATTCACTAAACACACTTACTATGCAGTCACACTCACACTTAACATACATTCACACTCAATAACACCAAACACTAATTGAATAACCAACACTCAATAGCACTCGCTATACACTAAATGCTCACTAAACACTCATAAAACACTAAACACTCACTGTACCCCAAACACTCGGTAAACATTCATTAAAACTCACTTAATCCTAAAACATTCATTAAATAAAAAACAATCACGAAATATTCACTAAGCACTCACTATATACTAAACACTCATGAACCATAAACACTCATTAAACACTAAATACTCACTAAACCCTAAATGCTCATTAAAACTCCTAAACACTTTTTAAACACTAAACAGTAAAATCAACATCTACTCACACTCAACCTTGAAAAGTGGCCACAAGGCTTTGCAGCACTGGCCTGGTGGAAGACCACTGAGCTACATAATATTGGTATAGAGATTGCTACTGTCGCCTCAGTGATGTAGTCGGTATGGTGTTGGCGTGCCAGCTCGTTGGCCGCAAGTTCGATTCTCGGGCATTCCATTGAGGTGTGAGAGATGTGTATTTCTAGTGATAGAAGTGCACTCTCGACGTGGTTCGGAAGTCACTTAAAGCCGTTGGTCCCGTTGCTGAATAACCACTGGTTCCATGCAGAACGTAAAAACCACCATTACAGACAAATAAACCAAACTCTGGGTAATATTATATACACCCTTTTATGTTTCATATAGGAGATTTACATTGCGCTTCACGTTCCTCGGCTGAATGTAGACTCCTTTACGATCGGGATTTGATATTGCATCTTAGGCCTGTACCGAGAGGAGGGGGGGCGGGGTTGGTTTATCGGGGGAGGCGAACGAACCCCTTCCTGAAATTTCTGGAAATCCATATTTTCTATGACTATCCTTTTCATTGAACTGTACTTAGAAAGTAAAATTCTGTTAACCGAAGCCTGTACTTTGAATAACATCTAATCGGGTAGAAAGGGCACAGACCGCATACCCAATTTTTCTTCTTAATATAACTAAAATAACATTTTCAAGTATTTCATCTTGTATATACCTGTATATGCAATGATATTTATAGAAGAAAAGGGTTAGTTTTGGGAAAAAAAAGACCCCCATAAGAAAACACTGGTTACGGGCTTGCATCTGAAATATTTAGTGCCTGATAAGCTTCAATAATACTATTTTTGATTGGCTCTTAAATTTCCGCCAGACTGTTTTTGCTTGCATTTATTTAACTTGACGTTTGCGTCTGTCTGTCGTCAAGTCTAATTATAGTAACTCAATTTTCGACTAATCCCGTCGTCCAGTTGACGTGAAATTTTGTCTGGTTACTCAATCCTGGTGACAATTGTTACATCTGTTTTAGAGGATCCCCTTCCCACTTCGCCCATCCCCTGCCCCCACCCCACCCCACTCCCCCTTCCGAATCACAAGATCAAGTTTTAATTTAGCTGTGTCCCTTTCTCCAACCGCCCGCCTTCCTTCCCTCTTTTACCCTCTTCCCCAACCCCTCCTCTTTCCATAGCACAGGTCAAGTGTTAATTTAGCTGGGTCCTCACCTCTCCTCTTCCCATCCCCTCCCCTCCCCTTCAGGCTCCGATCAAGTGTAAATTTAGCCGTGTCCTCCCCCCGTTCCACCCCCTTCTTCTTCTCTTCCCCTCCCCTTCCATCTTCCATCCCATTCTCTTTCCACTTCCAGAGCACACATCAAGTGTTAATTCAGCTGTGTCCTCGCTTTCCCCACACCCTCTTCCATCAATCCCACCCTTTCCCCTCCCCCTTCCGAGCGTGGATCAAATCTTAATTTAGCGGTGTCCTCCTCCTCCATCGCTCCCCCTCCCCCTTCTGGAGCACAGATCAAGTGGTCATTTAGCTGTGTCCTCCCCGTCCTCTTCCTTCTTCCCTCTCCTTTCCTTTCCTCTTCCATCCCCCTCCACTTCCCCTTGCCCTTCCCCTCCCCTCCCCCGCTCTTCTTCCCCTTTCCACTTTCCCTCCCTTCGTCTCCCATTTCCTTCTTCCCCGTCCTCCTTGCCTCACCCTCACTCGTAACGCAAATTCTATCCGTTTAGATAACCACAAATCAGAAATCAGTTACAATTTTTGTCAAAACTAAAAAGTATAAATAAAATAAAACATTTCATCGTACTCTTAGTAACGTGCACCGAAAAGTAAAAAATATACTTTTTAAACACAAAGAGTTTTCTTTACAGTAATCAAGTACGCAAAATAAAAATGTGGACCCTAAAGATGGAAGGAAATACTACAAGAAATAAAGATATATATTTCTTTTCTTGTAGCATTTCCTTCCATGTTTGGGGCACGCTTTTATTTTTGTAGACATCATTAATTGTAAGAAAATCCTGGTGTGTTTCAAAAATTAATTTTTGAATGAAAGCATGTTTTAAAACTAGTTTTTTATATTTTTTTTCTTTTAATTATTGGCAATAGGAATATGCATACTGATTAACAGATATGTCCATCTCAATGGCGCAATGGTTGGAAGTGCCTATATACTCGCAGACCTTGGACTTGATGATAGCCGGAACATCTGTGAATATGGGTCTGATCTATTAACAAACAGAAATATGAGGGACAAAATCGGAGGACACAGGACTTGAGAACAGACCGGCCATCTTGATCTGTGGAATTTGAATAAAGCCATCTGCTGTTCTTTGTATTACAGTCTCTTTACGTAACTGATCCTTAATCATTCTCTACAAGAGACAATCATACATCAGATCTTCAATATGTGCGTTGCGGTAAACAGCAAACACGTAAACACTAGAACTTCCCGAGTCTTAGAACAATTTCATGGCAACTGTACTCAATTTTTCTTACTTTTTCCAGGTTTGATTCATAAAACCTTGATAAGTTTGTGATGTCGTGTAGATGTGGCAGGCATGGTGCCACATCTTCCTTATACTTGGTCAAAAGGGGTAAACGACCTTACGCTTTTGTTCTGCGGAGTGAACCATGGAGACGTAAAAAATGATGTGAACGAACTGAAATTTGATGAGTAAAGGATGGTTTATATTAAAATATATTACAATGATGAAAACTGAAATGTCACATTAGACTGTTTAGATCACAGGGTAGGATAAGATGATCTAGTTCCTAATAATTTAATAGAACAGTAAGACATACAGGTTCAGCTCTGCAATACTCTGATGGGCTCAAATCTTCATTGGGTACGGGATTTACAGCCACATTACTCAAAAAACATACCTGTTATCCTGACCATCAATTCCTCTGTTTTTTTGTAGTTATACGATTAACGATCAGCCTTTAAAATCATTAGACATGCATCACAGCCATTTGCAATTTCCGTGAGGTGTTGGAGAATGCCTTTCAAAAATATTTCTATTTTCATTTCACAAATATAGTGATGGTCAAACTGTGGAAATAAGTTGGATTCGCGTTTTTTGTAGCCATTTAAGAAGTGAAGAAACTGATTAAGCAACAAAAGTTGCAACTACTATGAAAATGTCCACATAGTTATCCCTATTAGTGATTATATAACATCTCTAAAACGCATTATAATCAATGAATTGGTAGATAGTGTGAAATAGTGGACCGGACAGTAGTAAAGTCAAATAGATCAAGCCTGATAGTGGAGTATTGAAGCCATCATATTAAGACGAATGACATACACAAAAGTAATTTTGACTTGTCTTGATGAGTAGCCCACATGATCTAATTCTTCTATGATAGGAATGTCAAGTAACACTAACTGTTAAACATTTTTCATTGTTGGTATTGCCATAATTTCAGTTTAATAAATAAAACTCTACTTTTATCATAAATAAAGGGCCAACCCTATGAGAGCTAAATGAATATATCAAAATAAAATATTTGCTGATGATAATGTCCTGATTGTCTTGAAAACTATTAGCAGTGCGCCTTAGACTATAGGTTACGCAGATCCACCTGAGTTTGTTAAATGAAAGTCAGCTATTTGTTCTTCCCTTTGTCTGGGATATTACTGTTCCCTCTTACCGGGGATATCATCAAATCCTGAAGATTATGGGAGACACCTTTTTATGGGCAATATTGGTTTTTCACGAAAAAGAAAAAAAAAATATGCTCAGGAACTTAGTTTTTTTCATGATTCTTAATAGTCGAATGAAAGGAGTACCTATTTGTTAAAATGAAAAAAAAAAATCCCATATCCTCACGAGAGAGAAAGATGGGGAACCACATATATCCAAAAGACCTGGTCAGACCTGGCCAAATGTTGACGAGATATACTGTCTTTTATGTCCAATGGCAAAATTCAGACCTATTGTGAAGGAGCTACTGAAAACTTGAAAGGAAAGTATTGCTGAATGGGAGACGCACTAAATTTGACTCCAAATTATTTTCACTGCATGGTTTGTCATTAGGGTAATCCCTTTTAGTCCATTATATCTTGAGGGTTATTGCTTATATAAAAGTTCCCTTCCTTACTAGGTTTTATAGATCTGTGGCATTATATATCTTGAGGTTTTCTCTTGCAGTTGGTGTTACTAATAAACATGGTGGCGAGCCAATAATGTGTTTTTGAAATATGGATTTTAAAGATATGACACAGAAATTATCTTTTTCTGTAACACAACGATTCCCCATTTCCCACTTGAAAGGAAATCTCTCTTGAGTCTAAGGTGGTGAATGTCCCGCTTTGTAGCAATAAATGCCACACTGCTTGCAGCCAAAGTGTGGTCAGTCCATCAAACTCATTACTCCTCTGTTGACATAAACAGACTGACTGGTATCTAATGCTATTAAATGCTTAAGTTTACTGGTAAGGAAAAAGATACTTCTGTAAGGTTTCTATACAATGAAAATTTTATTAAAATAGTATAGTAGACTACATTCGTAAGTTTATCTTTATATATTTGCAACTCCTGTTAGTTACTTTTGGCACCAATCCAAAGGTACAATATCATAAATATGAAGCTAAGCAATGACTACACACGATATTTAATAGGGAATCCTTATTTACCATGGAGAGCGCTTTGATCGTTTCAGTTGCCTTTACACAGGGTTATGTTACATACTGTGTTTATGTTATTCCTGCTATATACCATATACCACTCATTGTGCCATAGTGCAATCTTACTATAAAAATATATCCTCACTCCCTCAGTCACTTAGCTGATACTCAGGTGTTACTGTTTACTTTCAAGGTAGTATTACTAGGGAGCATCAAAGTCTAGAAGAGTCTTTGCACATATGTGTTAACTAAGGCATCAAAACCCCAATCGTCCATCTGAAATTTCAGCCTTCAGGAAATCAAAGACGAGATCATGAAACTTCTGTGGATACCTCTATCAGTGTGAAGAACAAAGTAAGTACCCACTAATATACAATTTTAGTTGGTAATTTTAAAGATATTTGTAATTCTACACAATCTAGGTACCTAGATATCTGTGTCCAAGTAAAACGAAATTAATTGAGACCCTTAAGCTGAGTAAAAGTAACGACACAAAGTCATAATCAGAAAATCAATTTTTAAAAAAATAAAACAAGAACAATAGCACTAATTTAGCCATGTAAGCAAAACAAATGACATACAACAAATCTGATAGCAGAATGCTATAGCCTTAAAGAATCTTTTAGCTATCATAGCTTTTACTTTTATAAAAGTATGGCATTGGGAGTTATAGTTTGTTAGGGAAGAGTGATACCATTTGTATTTAACAGATGATAACACGTATTCTGAACTTAAGTAAATCTAAGTTTCCTTGTAGACTCACAATTCTTTTCTGCAGGCAAAAGATATCCCTAATCTCTAGCAAGCCATCTAGATGCAATAGTTTGACATTCATACATATTCTATATGGCTGCTAAATTTTTACCGTATGCATATAAAGGTGTCTACTAATACCGAAAAAGCCCTTTCAATGTTGAGGCGAGTAGTAATCGCTGTTATTCATTTTGCGTTTTACTCATTTTTCATAAATTTTTAATTACCTTAAGAGGCAGTCTGTCTTTTCATGGTAAAGCAGCATTTTCCTCTTTTTTTTTTTTTTTTTACGCTATTAGTTTAACATCCAGGGCCCTCAAGTCATGGATCTGTCTTTTTGTCGATCTGCCTGTAAATCTGTCTATCTCGTAAGGTTAAAGATTTTTACCATTGGCCTTATCTTAAGAACTATAAAAGATAGAGGCTTCTCATCTGGTACGAGTACATACTTCACAAATAAGAGGCTAATATGAAGGCCACGGAGATTGCTAAATTGCCACCTTCAGGGGCAGTGGGTTTCAACAAACTCATCTTGTTCGTGTTTTGTGCAGACATTTGGTAGCCTATTCCAATGGTCTTTCGATTCAAATAACATGATATGACAAAGCTTAGTACTGTATGCTGAGAACTTTGGTTCATATTTAGCATACATATTTGGCATCCTACTACCTGATATTGTGGGTTCTGCGAAATCTACCTAGTACTTTACCAATCGTATTTAGATATACCATCATACTGAGAATTACTCTTGTTTGTACTTCTTTCTGTTGGAAGTTGTCTTCTACCGTGCTTTAGCAATCTAAATGCTTTATCGTTATTCAAGATATTCTTTTGTGGTTCCAGTCTTTCACGAACCCTATTGCATTTAAAATTTTCAGTAATATTGGTCACTTCTGAATAAAAGAAGTTTGTAATAATTAACATTACTTTAGTCAAATATAGTAAATCATATAATCATGAAGTATTGTTATGAATTAGTTTATCCTGGTAGTGCAAACAACTAACTCTCTTTAGATGATAATTTTGTAGCTTTTATATGTGTTTCTTATTAATATTAAAAAATTCTTCTGTAATTGTTAGTTTTCCATAAATCTAAAGTTGGTATTTAATTTGTATATTTTTTCTTGTTTTCTTTTACAATACAACCTAAAAAAACAAGTTTTTGAGATTTACAGGATTTGACTACAAAATTATGTTTAATGCGCAAATATTAAAAACATAAACGCAAAGTCGAGAGTGTATTGAACAGAGACTTTGAGATTTTACGTCTCATTTTCAGTGTTTTCAACACTGAAGAGGTGATATGATCTTTTGAAACTCTGTGAAATATACGCTCTTCTAATTCGTGGTATTTCATATTCAATCCCGGTCAATATAGAGCTTCTAACATGTAAGGTGTGATTTCGAACCGCATTTCCTGATAAGTACAGAGTACTTTCACTCTCGACCGTGTGCCAGGACGGCTTTTCCTCCGGCAGCTCTTATAGTTCGTGGAGCCACGATGGAAGATATTTCCCGACCCTGAACCTGTAAGAGATGATAGGACATAAAATGTTAAATACCAATAAACGATGGGTAGATGTCTCAGCTTCTAAAGAATTGCAAATTATTTATTATTATTTTTATATTTATATTGAGGAAAAATCTATTGAGACAGCACTACGAGTCAAGCATATTAACTTGGTATTATGTGTTAGGCGAGGAGTGGATGGGTAGAATATTGGTGAACAATTCGTAGGTTTTGGGATCTGGAGCCACCCCTGTGTTAGACTGGAAAAGATACACAGGATTTTGGATCATCGGGAATAGAAAATGTTTTAGTTATAATTGGCAGCATCGTCCGAATGGAAGTGTATCACTTAAATTTCCAACTTTGTTTTATGTAACACAAAATAAACCCCCATTTTATCTAAAGGGTATGGTTTAACTTATGTTATTATGATTATTTCCGATTAAAACGAGTGTGATTTGTACTGTTTTGTGCACAAATATCTAGGAAGAATCTTAATCTGGAGAGAGAGAGAGAGAGAGAGAGAGAGAGAGAGAGAGAGAGAGAGAGAGAGAGAATCGGCTACACTTCCAGCTCATGCAGACAAAAGCTCACACAAGGCATGAAGTTGCATGCCTTATGTGTACAGTATACAATACTCTAATAAAATGTTTCTTCAATAACCTTTTACATATGGATATATGGTTATACGGCATAGAGTGTTTTAGTGTTGCAACATGAAATAAGCGTAGTGTCATAGGTACACAGTACACATTGGCACATTGTGTGTACGATTCACTTACGTACTTGAAGGCAACTAGTTTATTATAATTATATTTATACGAGTTCACGATGACAGGGTGAGATATATGGGATTTATTTGCTTTATAGTTTGGAGCATGAAAAGGGTTCCGAATTATGGTAAAGGTTTGGTTAATGTATAGGAGTTTGAGTCTATATTTGTGATGAATTCATCACTTGTAAAAACATCTAGGATAGTTTAGGGAAGGCTGAGTTATCAAGGTTTTTCCGTGTGTGGGCGTGTGTAGGAACCTTAGTGTGGATCGACGATTAGCATGTTTTCTATGTCGACAGGAAAATGATTTCCATGAAAAGATCTTTTCATCATTCTTACCATGAAAAGTTGTGTTTTTATAAACCTAGTTAAAATAACCAGGAACAGAATTCCATTCAGTCCTTTTCGTCCCTTTATAATGTTTTGTAGTAACCCATTGTGCTTCATTGAAATACAATCTAAGAATAAAAATATCAAGAACTGTTACCAACTAACTTGATGGAGGTAGTTGATGATTAATGTATGCAGTCGTTTCCGTAGTCCTTTCAGTCGTGCATTCCGTCGTCCCTCTGACCAGGAGATGAGTTCCTCTACGAGCCAGGTTAAACCAATTCCTGTCCAGTACGTCTGCTTCCCATAGCATCACCACGCGTAGGATGGAAATGTTCTACCTGTTGGATGACGCAGACCAGAGTGATGGGCAAACAGTAGATAAAATGAATTGATTTAGTATCAAACTGATGTCTGAGGAACAATTGCCATCAACATTAAAAATATGGAGCTAGGAAAATTTTGAAATATTTACCATTTAAAAATTTTCTTAATTAAAGATTCCTATACAATTATCTTTACATAACCACACACATATGTATATGATGTTAAAAGAACGTATGCTTCATAAGAAAAATTTGGCTGACAAGATATTAAGATTTGTCAAGATACGTAAAAGAAGGGATGTCTTTGACCTTGGACTACAATTTACGTAAAGGCAACAATTGTTTTCACAAAAGGGTTTGAAGACTTAGACCTACTTGGATGAGAACTATGAGATGGGAAGCTGGAGATGAGTGGAGATATGCAGAAATGAAAGCACAGGAAAGACACAAGTGGCGGAATTTCACAGAGGCTCTTTGCGTGTACGGCATCGGAGGCGATGATGATGTAAGGCTAGTCAGAGAAATAAGCAGAGTAGCGTCTTGGAAGCTCTGAACTCGACAAAGCTAAGTGATTCCTACCCACATACGTCATTTAAATTAGAGATGATGGAAGGAAGAAGGGCAATTCAAAACTGGAGCAAGAAACTGGAAGACTGATAACAGGAAAACAAGAAATAGGAGATCTGGTCCACTTGAGACATTTTTGCCAAGAGAAGAGGGAAAGTGAAAGTGAGAAAACAGGACGATGAGGAACTTTTAGGAAATGTTTTAGAAGTTGAGAAAGGAGCAAAGGATGTACTGTCAACAACAGCAAATGTAGAGGAATATACAAAAAATATTAAATTAGTTAACACTGAAAAGTAAAGCTACAAGTGCGAATTCTGAGCCTTGTGCTTAAATAAAGTCTGTTGGTCAGCTCCGTAGCATAGGTACTTTGTTACATCTGAGATGTATCCATGAAAATAATGATAATACAAGAATTACATAAAGCATTTCAAATTCCTTGTGGGAGTTTCTTCAGGGTATATCACTAACAAAAACCTGAACACCAGTAATTAACATCATGTACAAGTACATGTTTTCATCTTTTGGTTTATGTGTTTATGCGTTATAGGTTTCAAATTCTTGTTACCGTTGCCGCAAGTGCCTTGAGTTGGTTCAGTCTCACTTGAACAGTTGCATCCTGTTGAAGTGCCGTTGCTAAAGCCGCCAGGTCTCTGACTGGGCGTGTCTCTGGTGTCTCCACTTCAACTTCTCCCCTTGTCTCGCCGCCAACCTCCCAAACTTGTGCCCGAGACACCTGAAGACAAGCAAATGCTGGTGTTAGAAAAAGGCGAATGGAAATTAAAGATGTGATTTCCCAACTCTAATAATGGTCTTTTACATGTGTATCCACAGTTGCTGTGTATTTAGTGATTTAATGACACAATATCATCAACATTTTCCTTTTGCTAATTACTCCCCCACACAAAACTGGATAGTGGGAATGCAGTTATAAATAAATTCTTTCAACAACTCAGTCATTTGTAGAGGTACCTCTTCCAAGAAGCGAGTAATGGCAGCATTTCTTCTTCTGGCTGATTGTAGTGATCTGTGAGCTTCCAGAGATCTGGAGCTCCGTCTCTTTATCCAAGAGAGCGACCAAAGCTCTCCGGCGTGCTTTCCCTGACAGAGTGGCGTTGATCTGAGAAACTTGCTTTTTCCTCCAGTTCTCCAGTCGGGAATATAGTTCCGCCATTGGAACACTCCCCCGCCACCCCTAGGTGCAAGACAAGCAGCTGTTATTTTATGTTTCTTTAAAAACGTAAGAAGATACGAATCATGCTTTTCTAAAGTTCTGCATAGTTAATTACGACCTTAGTTTTGTTAATGAGTTTTTAAATGTTTAATACTCATTACAGTAGTTTAGTTCCTGGATTCAATTTTGCTTGAATAATCATCGTTTTTGTGCTTGTATGCAAATATGTGAAATAAAAATCCTTGAGAGACTATGATATTGATAGCTGTCTTGTGTTTGGTACTCATATTTCCAGAATAACTTTAAAATGATAACTGACCAGAACTTAGATTCTTTACTTTATTCCATTACTTTTATAAATGGAATAGGGAGATCTGTGATTCTGGATCACAGCATACTTTTACACAAGAAAGAGTATAGCAGAGTTTAGAGTTGATAATATTAAATATTGCTTTGATAGCAGTTTAGTATTTACCAAGTTAAAATTATCCTGAGACCATGATTTCCCTTTAAGGGGTAGGGTAGTGCCCGTCAGCGCACTTGATGCGGCGCACTGGGGGCATCACTTAAGGTTTTTTGCAAAGGCCCTTCGTCCCCGAGCTGCTACCCCTTCCATTACTTTTTGTAATTCCATTCATATTCTCTTTCTTCCATCTTACTTTCCACCCTCTCCTAATAATTGTTTCATTGTGCAACTGCTTTGAGGTTTTCCTTCTGTTACACTTTTCAAACCTCCTTACTTTGAATTTCCCTTTCAGCGCCGAATGACCTCATTGGCCCGTCCCGGCTTTTCGCATTTAGCATAAATTTTATATTCCATTCCATTCACTCATGGCAAAGCAGAATACACCTTTTGAGACGACCAATCCTGACAGACAAAATGAAACAGATGCTCCTAAGACATCTAATTACCGCACTCTATCTTAACTTTCAGATACATAGTGAAGATGAATTAGTACAGATAAACGACTTTCTAGTTTCTGTTGCTGACTAGATAACTTACATTCAGCTGTTGGATAGATACAGTAGCTTTCGTTATTGGACTGATAACCCACTCTTGGTACTAGGTAAGTGGCTATCTTCAACTGTTTGTTAGGTAACCTACCTTCAGTTATAGAGAGCTTACCTACCTTTGATGCTAGCTTTCTTATAATGAACAGGTAACTTAGCCTATGTTGCTAGATAATTTACCTTTTGTTGTTGACTAGTACTGTGCTCAGTAAACTGCGGAGAGGATGAAGAGGTCAAGGAAGACACATCATTCCCATCGCTAGGATTTAGTGGCATTTGTAGCCTTTCCTAAAGCAAATGAAAAGGAAAATCAGTCAAGGACAAACCATTCACAAGTGAAACATTTATTTTATATGTTTATCTTATTTAGTAATTGACTCCCGGGTAATTCCTCATGTAGTCTGGTAAAAAAATCCTGATTTGCGATTCAGAAATAGCTTTTAAATTAACAAGGCTTTGCAGGTAACATCGTCAAGTTAGACAGATAGATACGGAACACCGTCAAAATGCTACAGCATTGAGAAAACGTGAAGCTCTTTTTGGTGTTGAATTAATAAAAATGAAACATTCAGAAAATTATTGTTTGAGAAAGTACTTACCCTCCTTAATTGTTTGACCCGACGACGAGCTAACCACCCCCGCGCCAGCCTTTGCAAGAGCAAAATCTGAAGACAAAAGGATTCAGGTATAACTTTCACATGAGAGTTTTCACATTCAGCGTGTAGTGATATTTCTCCTGAGGAATGCTTTGGCTAGCATGCTGGTACACCCATCTGGAATTTCTTTCTATTTTATATGAGTTAGATACTACAATATAATTATGTACATAATTTTTGTAAAGCAAAAAATTCTCAACCTAATCAAGAATACAAAAGCATTGAGATCATACCTGAAATTAAATTTTCATTTGATTAGAGCATCAGTGACTATGTTCAAAGGAAACTCACTTAAAGCCACTTGACTCAGAAAATCATGCTAGAAGACAGTGGCGTTCCTTGTGGGCTTGCTTGAAATCGCCCCTCGGCCCCCAAAGTGAGAGGGGCCGGCCCAAAATGCGAAATTTAACCATTGCTGCTATGACAGGACAAGCTAAATCCTGTGGACCCAAAATGGTCAAGGGGCCCCATTTATATTTGGACCCGAAAGTTTGGGGCCCACTAAAGGTCCCAATTTTCAATTTTATGAGCAAAAAATGTAACAAAAATGTTATGTAATAAAAATAGGGCTCTCCAGGGGCCTCCTCTAATTCGTAGAGCCCATTATAGACCTTCTCATACTGATCGAAGGAAGCTGGTAACGTTGATTGGGGTTAAGTGCAAGGCCGATTTAGACAATTGATTACTGCTTATAGGGGTCCTAATTATCCTCTGAGTGCCCCCATAATGACCCCATTTGCCAAGATAATACACATTCAAATGATTCAATGAATCTGGCCTTCTACTTAACCCATGGGGCCAGTGGCCCCATTGAAGGGTGCTTGACCCAGCCCTGAGTAATGGGATTTGGGCAAGAGGTGTCTGTGTCATGTGTGAAAGACGGAGAGAATTATGAATAATATAGCTAAGTCTGAAATTTGCATTTACAAGTGCCTTTAAAATGATCCTACAATTGCTCATATTCTAAAAGTTCCCCCGAGGGGGCCTTACAACGGAACCCCCCCCACCCCCCCATCCCGTCCACGCTGCTTTGGCTCGCTTCGCTCTCTCCTCCCCCCCATAAGAAGGGCCCCAAATCGGACTGCGGCCCCCGGGCCCCAGAATGTCTAGGAACGCCCCTGCTAGAAGGGCTGTTATCTGAGATAACTGATCTCTTGCATAGCTGGAAAGGCCAACCTCACCTCCCCAAAATGTAGCAATTATGATTTGGGAAAAAATTTACTTCTGTGATCCGAATTGCTCCTTCAAGCGTTGTTCATTTTTGCTTGGTTGACTCGGCAGCAAGTGACTGGACATTACTGTCCCTCCCTTTCATTTCAAGTCATCACACTGAAACTTTTGGCATGTACATCTAGGCAAAATCTGTGGAGACCAGTAGTTGTCAGGGCCTATGAAGTCACCCTGTAGATTGAATCAATCCCTAACAATGGCCCGAATAACCCCCAGGCCAGATTGGGGTTCCAAGAGCTTCTAGGACAGATTTAGAATTCGTCTCTGGTTGCCAAACATGCTCCCAATGGCGGTTTTTTCTTTGAATGGGAGTTCCATTATGACTCGAAAGTGTTTCACATTTCTCCAGAGCAAGAAAGACTTACAGGTTGTACACATTACCCATGGAAGACATGGAAGTAGCTGCGATACAAGATACTCTCATTCTGTAGAGCAACTGACGTTTTATTGAAGACTACGTAAATGCATGCGGGATGCTAGATATAGCTGGCCAAACAAAAATCCCGGAAATACTAATAAGTACATAGTATCAACGACACTGGTAACTGATTTTTTTCTGCCTGGCGAATACTACAGATACCACCTTCCTATAAGTTGAGGCAGTGATAATCATAAACATCATGGGCAGAATTAGCCAAGGGTAATCATTCTTAGGAATAAACTTTTGTTACAGTAGCCTATGGATTATATGTCGAAATGCTGACTTGTTCATCTAGAGCAAACGCAAAAGACCATTAGAACTAGATGAATTCCCTGGTCCCAGGATCTGGCCATATGGCCAAATGTCATTCATTCATTCATTCAGATCATTCAGTTGCTGAGAAAGTTTGGCCTGGAAAGGACTATAATGTGAGATAATTAAAAACAGGTTTTAAAGAATAGTAGTATGGAGAAATGCGGAAGAAAATAATTACAAAAACACATAATTAAGTATAGATGTACATCACTTGAGAAATGTCAAAAAATTAATGCAGAGAAATAGGGAGGATACATCATTTGTTAAACTTAGATTATCAGCATCTGAAAAAAGTGCCGAAAAATGTATTCAACTGGCTTTTTTAGGCTTTTAGGTGTCTTACGTTCAACATTCTACTTGCAGGTCACCAGTTTGGTTTTCGCGAGGCAAGATGCACTGGAAACTATCCTTTCTTGTTCAGTGACATCTGCTTATTTTCGTGAGAACTTTAGGAACCTTCTGTGATAACCATTATCAAGGGAATTTTGGAAGAATGTGATATAAGATCTGTTGACCCAACAACTTCCTGCTTATGAGTCTAATCACCATCTAGCTTTTTAGCTAATCAATTTTTACTGCATTTATTTTGTATGATGACGCAACTTTTCCCTTCCCCAATTCTGGTTGGCGTTATTCAGTTCACAGGGCAAATGGGGGCTCCAGTCTTTAGACAAAATATTTTTTTCTGGGTAAAGATTTTAGGAAATATCTTAGTGCGGCAAACATATATTAGAAGAATCGATCCTGTACTTCAAATACCTATTTTGTTGCAAGAAAGTAGTTTGATTAAAGATTCTGCTGCATGGTTTCATTATGTCAGGTGCTCATTTACAGGCACTTGCCCTGGATCTCTCAAAGTCAGGCAACAGGCTTGTTTCTGGTGTTCACGTGGGTTCTGATTTATCATGCTCTTGGTGAACATGTAAATTGTGCCTCACTTCTGTTAGTATTTTCGTCTTTAAGTCAATTTATAGCACAAATGTTACCTACCTATCGAAAGCATTAGGCTTCTTTCAGGTTTTTATGTCTTGATTTTTTACTTGATCTCAGTTACTAAAGACTTAATGTGGGATTTATGCCATTGTCTAGAATATTACCTTCATCTTTTGCTTATTCTCGTGATAGGATTGAATCAAAGGTAATCATTTCTCCCTGCTATAAGGTATTCCTGCCAGTCCACCCTTACCACTACCTTGATAAAGAGAAATCTATAATCCTCAAATTTAAAACCTTTGTTGAGCTCAATTTCCCACTACGAACAGCTTCGGAATGGTTTTTTTTTCTTGGCTTATAACTCCCGCTTTCAAGCGACAACCTTGCGTTCGTCATTGATTTTCATCTTAAATTATTCTTCCCTTTAATTTTCTCATCTATTAGGTCCCTATGTTATTCATCCTGTTAAACATTATAGGATACTTGTGTTACGGTAGTTATTTTCAAAGTCAAGTTTCAATATGGAAATGACTTCGATGTGGCCATTGGCAGAATCCCTGGTAATCAGAAAGTTGTAAGTACGAGAACCTCACCCTGTTAAGGTCATATCTGAAGCTTGATGAATATTCCATTGGCGTAATGATGATGGCGTCGGGCGAAAGAACCATTGGGTGCAGGTACGTCGTTTGTGTGGAAGCATTTCGATTTGTTTGAGTACTACAGCATCGGGTCTTCACTGTCTGAGTTCCGCGAGTGACCTGAGCTGAGAAGAGAGGAGAAATGACAGTCGGTTAATTGCTGATCTCCCTCAAGTCCGGAAAGCAAACCATCGTTTACATACCTTACTGAATGTCTCTAAGAGACTGAGGTCCATTCCAGTGCAATGCAAAATATTTGAAAGCAGGTATACTTTTAAAAAAGGTATTCTGGCATTTTTATCCAACCTGGACTAGAAAAAGTTACGGAAGCACATTTTTATGAGATCCAAAAGAGCGATGGTATTCACTTAGAGCTTATGTAATTTAAAGGTTTTAATGTAACCTCCATTGTGATAATCTGAACACAAATACAAAGAAGGAATATTTCACATACATAGGGACATTGTATATATATATATAGATATATATATATATATATATATATATATATATAGTATATATGTATAGAAATATATCTATATCTTAATATATAGATATATATATATATATAATAGTGATATATAGATATAGATATATATCATATAATAATTATATTATACATATATATGTATATATATATATATATATATATATATATATTCTATATATATATATATATATATATATCTATTATATATATATATATATATTAGAGAGAGAGGAGAGAGAGAGAGAGAGACGAGAGGGGAGCGGGAGCGGGACGCGGCCGGGGGAGGGAGGGTGGTTGAGAGGAGAGGAGTTGAGGACGAGGGCTGAGAGCGCCGAGAGGGGGCGGGAGGGAAGGACGGGAGAGAGACGAGAGAGAGAGAGATAGAGATGTACTATATATATCATATATATCTATATATATATATATATATATATATATATATATATATATATATATATTATACTAAAGAGGTGAAAGAGGGGGAATGGCTAATAATATGTTTAAAGTGTTTATATAATAATAAAGTCACATAGCTCTGCTCGCCTAGAGACAAGGGGTGGTACACTGCAAAGTTCACATGGGAGAGAAGGGTATTTGCTGAACAAGCAACTTGTCTCAGAGGTCGTTCCCCGTTTGCGAGGCATGTGCATTCGTTTGTACGCATATTACAGGCCTACTGGTTCAGGGTACTTGTGGAAGACGCATTCTTTGTGCAAAGGAGAGAACAAGCGGTTGCTCGAAGTGTCGGGAGAAAACGCCCATCGAAAAGGTAAGACACGTTCTATAAAAACTTAGAAATCTGTTACCTTTTGGAAAAGAGAGAGAAGTGTGGAAATATTCTCTTTACGTAAATACTTTGAAAAGAGTGACGTGGGGTGTCTATATAACTATTATCTTTATTACAGATGGGTCCGATGCCATGGTTGATTAGGAATGGGATTCTCTAACTGATAACTGACAAATACTAGACAATGTGACTTGTTTGGGGTTTGAGAGTGTAAACCTTAGTCCGGAAGGTAGAATGTTATCTTATTGGTTTTCTTTATGGGCAGATTTGGGTATTTATGCCATTATGACTTGTTAATCATTTTGTTCTTTGTTATAACCAATTGCTTTGGGAAATAAATGATATTTTTTTATATTTACGCAGTCTTAATAAGCCTCGTGACATCTTACAGACAGGGCACCGTTGGCAACAGGTAAGAGTTCCCAGTTTGTGTAGTTTAGGGAATAAAGGGGGCGTAATAGTGGTGGCCGCGGTAAAGGCTTTTTATATATTTTTCAAGCTGTAGGTACGCTCCGAAGGGACTGGTGACCAGTTAGAAATAGGGGGTTTCGGTTTTTATTTTGATAGGAGAAGGGGTTATTAATCATGTCACAGGCAACTCAGGGTCATTACTGCTGATTCGACAGAGAGAAGCTGTTCCTCAGACAGTCTTCCTCTCCCAAGCCAAGTCAGTTGATTTCTTGAGATTACGGAATAAAGGTGTTTAAAAAGAGAGAAAAAGGGGGGGAGAAAAGTTTAGTTTTCGACATATTAAAGTGTTTCGCAGTTCGCGCATAATATGAAGACGTAAGTGTATTTTCGAGTTTTTTTTTTCTTTCTTATTTTTTTTTCCTCTTTTTGTTTTGTGGATTTTCTTTAACTTTTTGTTCTTGTTCATGTTCCTTGTGTTTGTGTGTGGCGAACTTGCCTGAGTGGGATTTTTGCGGCAAGTCGTGCCAGAGAGAGAGAGAGAGAGAGAGAGAGAGAGAGAGAGAGAGAGGGAGAGAGAGAGAGAGAGGCGAGTTAGCTCGGAAACACCTTGCGTTCTTTCTTTTCCTATCCCTTCCTTGTTATTATTATTTTTTTTTATTGTCATTTTCGTGGGGTTGATTTTGTGATTGGGGACGGGGCACGCTTACCTTTTGTTATCTGTTGTTGGAAAAAAAATTTTTTTTCTTGATTGGGTTTAGTGTATATAAATACATTGATGTTATTGAGATCGGGGAACAGCCTTGGGAAACAAGATAAAATGGCAGATACTAAACCGACGACGCTACTACATCACGTGACGAACATTTCTGCGGGGGTCAGCCCGTTCAAAGGGATTGTGGATGGCGCTTTGTCACAACCTGTGAATATTTTCATAGAAGGAGTTAATAACTATTTAGCGGGAAAGAATATAGTAGACGATGTAGAGGCATTCAGAGAGGCGAAAGCTTTGCTAGATTTCAATAAGGGAGACCTCAGTCATAGGTCAAGGAGTTTCCAATTTACAAAATGTCGTACCTGGACAGACTTGCAAGCATTTTTGAAAACAGCATATGGCTCAAAGGAACACGGAGATATGGTGAGAGACTTCGAGGTCTTATAAAACTACGGAAAGGCACTAATAGCCTTGTAGAACATAGTTCAAAGCTGTTTGACGCAGTGGCAGATTGGGTAGGAAAATTGAAAACATCTAAATGGTTACAGGGGATAATCTCCCTCTAAATAATGTTCATAAACTGATCTATTTTTCCCTGCTCTTACACGAGGTACCCGATGCAATAGTGGATAGCTTTGATGAAAAGGTTGAGCCTACCTCAGACGAAGAATTACTTTATACCCAAATAGATAAACACAGGTCTAAATGTCCCACCGTAGATAGCACAATTTTTAACGGGACAGGCCCGAGGGATAGAGTACAGAGAGACATGGAACTTTCTCCTCATCGTCTGTGTGCAAAGTTGAGTATAACAAAAGATCGATCGATTAAAAGCAACAGCAGTTGTGTTGTTTCAACTGCAATAAACCAGGACATCCAAAGAAATTGTGTAGGGTTAAATATTGCGGAATGTGTAAAAGTACTGAGCATTATTGGCAGTCTTGTCCGTCTCAGATACGGAGAGATGCGAGGCCTGCACCGCAAGGTTCTGGTAATTATAATGTGAAAACTTCCCAGGCGGGTCAAACCAGAGGGCAAAGGGATCGGCGAAATTTTTGGAAGCCCGATCAACAAAAAGGGTACAGGTGATTGGTACATGCCATTGTGGTCTCGTGGGGGACGCCCCAGAGCCCAAGCCTATAGTCTATGGAACAGTAGGGGAAGTGGGGGATATCCCGGTTTTCATAGACACTGGGGCATCAATAAATCTAATGGACTATAATTTGTATCAATCCATGTTCTCCAATTACCCTTTGCAGCCCTCTACGGAGGACGGTGTGTGATGTGCAAGCCCATACATTAAACACCCTGGGTTGTGTACAAATAAGGTTTGCTCTCGGTGACAGAGTGTTAACAGAACCTTTTTTGGTAATAAAAGGAATTGCCTTAGGTAATAAAATCTTGTTGGGTCATCCTGCTTGTAGAAGGCACAAGATTTCGATCCATGCGGGTGCTAATGGGATAAACAATCGGGAAAATGAATTACCTCATACCATATGAGGACGTGAATAGATGGAGGACATGGAGGTTATTGAAAGAGGAGAGGTGCTCGGTGGTATTAATGGTGGTGATACAAGTGTTATGGGGAAAGGTAATGTTAAAACACACGTTGCTATCAGAGTTCATAGTGGTAACAATGATACTAACAATACTGGTGATGATACTAATATGGATGTTGTTTCTGATACTAACAATGCTGGGGATAATACTGAGGGTGGTAATTTGTATGGGGCGGTGGCAAGGGGAGGAGGAATAACCTAACCCCAAATATAGAGTGTTTTATTTGAAGACATTATGTTACTACCAGGTTCAAAGGTTATGGTAAAAGTTAAATTGAAGGAAATGAGAAAACCCACAGATGTGTGTGTTATTGAAAACAGTGAAAAGCTCAGGGGAGTTGTTAGCACGGCATCGGTGAACAGTGTATCCAAGAATGGGGTTACGTGGGTGGAGCTATTAAACTGTAATGATACAGTTAGGAGATACCAGAAAAATACATATATAGTAGACTTCCATGATTGGAACTGCGATAGTGGTTCTGTGGCTATCGTAGAGGGGAAACCTGAGTTTTCGGAGGCAGAAATACAATCAAGGAAAAACAAACATTTAGATGAACATTTGGCTAATGCGGATTATAGCGAACACGTTGAAGCGATAAGCGGGCTCTTGGCGGAATTTGGGGATACGGTAGCCTTGCAAGGTGATAAATTGGGGTTGACTAATGTGTTAGAGCATAAGGTAAATTTGGAGAGCAACTCAAAACCTATTTATATTCCTGCATATCGCATACCTTTCAAAATCAGAGAACAGGTAGAGAAAGAAGTTAATAGATGGGAAGAAGGAATCATTAGACCCAGTGTGTCTCCTTACAACTTTCCCTTGTTAGCGGTACCTAAGAAAGACGGTTCGGTCCGTGTATGCGTCGATTTTAGACGTTTAAATGAGAAAACGATCCCTGACCGCTACCCAGTTGCGTGCATACCAGATCTTTTTGTCGAAATTGGGGGACAATATTTATAGCTCAATTGATTTGGCGCAAGGTTTCTTACAGGTCCCTCTCAGCGAGAGTAGCAAGGAATATACCGCCTTTTCAGTGCCCAAGGGACACTATGAATTTACGCGAATGCCTTTTGGTTTATCGGGCAGTCCGATGACTTTTACCAGGTTGGTGAACACAGTTTTGCACGGGTTATTGGGCAAAAATGTTTTTGTGTATATGGATGACATCCTGATCGCAACGGACACGATCGCGCAACACCTGGAAGTGCTTACAGAAGTACTTAGGAGGCTTAGATTAGCGGGGTTGAAAATCAAGTTAGCCAAGTGTTCGTTCTTGAAAAAGCAGATCACATATCTAGGCCACGTCATATCTAAGGAAGGGGTTAGAGTAAATGACGATAAAGTCAAAGCAATAGCGAATTTTCGCATCCCCAGATCAAAGAAAGAGATTAAGTCATTCCTGGGTATCGCCGGTTTCTTCAGGAGGTTCGTAAAAAGGGTTCTTTTCTAACATAGCAGCTCCCTAAACTGATGTGTTGCGGGAAGACGTTCAATTCAATGGAAGGAATCCCAGGCGGCGAGAGTTTTTTTCAAAAGCTTATAGATGCGCTAATGAATCCCCGGTTTTGAAGTTTCCAGATTTTAAGGAACCTTTTACATTAGTGACTGATGCAAGCCAGGAAGGCATAGGTGCATGCCTTATGCAAAAGTTTGATGGGAAATTTCATCCTATAGCTTTTTATAGCAGGAAGTTCAGGACAAAAGGCAGTAACGAGAAGTCCATGGCCACCATAGATAAGGAAGCCTTTGCAATAGTGTCGAGCTTAGTTCATTTTAAAATGTTACTGATGGGGAATAAAGTAGAAGTCCTTACAGACCACAAACCGTTACTCGATCTTTTAATAAACCCGATTTGTCTCCCAAAAGAGCTCGATGGTTTCTAAGTATCAGAGATTTTGATGCCAAGCTCAAAATATATAGAGGGCAAATTTTAATGTTGTCGCGGACGCTCTGAGCAGGAGTTTTCATGACGCGGAAGGTTTCCAAGTCGCGCAGGTCACTAACGAAGCCATACAATGGGATATACCCCTCATAGAGCTAAGGCAGATGAAGACGAGGTCTTAGTAGATGCGAAATCATTTCTGAGAGGGGACTTAGTCAAGAAACGTTATAGCTTGCCTTTTTCGGGTTTGGAGTTAGAAGGAAATCTGTTGGTTAGGAAAATTAAATATAAGTTGAGAACCAGTGAAAGTAAAGGAGATACGACACAGATCGTAATTCCGAAAGTCCTAATTCCAGTGGTTTTAGATATAGTTCATTGCAGGTTCGGTAGTCCTCACTTGGGAATAGAAAAAACTTATGATGAGGTTCGGGCTAAATACATTTGGAAAAATATGGGTAAAGATGTGGAAAATTTCGTAAGGAATTGTGCGGTGTGCAACGCATGTAAGCCTGCTAGGACAACGTCATGCAAATTAGGATCGTATCCTATACCGAGTAAACCTTTTCAGAGAATACATATGGACGTCTTAGGGAATTTTTGTGAGTCTAGATACGCGAACAAGTACTTGCTAGTGATAATAGATGAACTTACAAGGATAGTAGAAATTTTCCCACTTAAGCATATAAAACGGCCGAAGAAGTAGCCATAGCATTTTTCAATGGTATCGTTTGCAGATACGGTTCACCCGAAGTTCTATTAACCGACAATGGGAGGGAATTTGTGAACAAAACCTTGGAGTGTTTAGCTGAATTCATGGGAATACAGAAAGTAACAATTATTCCATACAGACCCGAGGCTAATGGGTTGTGCAACGAGCGAACAGGAAAGTGCTCGAAGCGCTCAGAAAAACGGTAGGTGGTAATGATAGAAATTGGGACAGATATATTAACGTTGTTAGACATAGCATTAACACCACGGTTAGCGATTCAATTAAAATGTCCCCTTTTGAAGCTTTGTTTGGTTATCCAGCGCGAGGCACATTTGATTTGTTAACTACGCCTCACCAGGGGGAGGATACAGTTGAAGCGCTGATATCCACAGCGAGAGAGAGACACGCATGTCTTAGCCGTAATCTCGAGTCCACAACCAGAGATATGGTTCAAAAGAGTATTAGTAAATCATCTGATCCCAAGATCAATGTCGGTGATAAGGTATTTTAAAAACTTAACGTGAGAAATGAGTTAAATTACAAACTAGGCCCTAAGTTTGAAGGTCCTTTTAAAGTCATTGAAGAGAAAAATCTTGGAAATAGGTGGTTTTTGTAGTTTTTAAACGAAACGAACAGGTCAGTCGAAGCTAACACATACCTCGAAATTGAAAAGAATTGGTTGTGGCAATTAATATATGATCGCGCAATTGCATTCATTTTTCCTTTTTTTTCTTGTTATCTGTTTTTGTAATTTGATGACAGAATGGCTTTGCATTTTTTTTTCCTTCTCCTTTGTTTCATTCGAATCTCTCTTATTGTATGTAAGTCTGCGGCGTTTTGGCGTAAGATTTCGGGGTTAATATTTTTCGGCAAATGTTTGCTTTAGCTGAGAAACGGAATGGTTTTTTTTTTTTTTTTTTTTTTTTTTTTAGCGTGGGGTCAGTAATTAAATAAAGAAATTATTTATGTCACCTGAGTGGTTTATTATTAAGATGATGGTTTATGTATAATGAGATGGTTCTGGGGGGTGTGCTTACGAAGATCAGTACTAAACATTTTTTTTTGAGAATCATGAGTTTCTAGCGTCGCGAGTCTGATTATGCTGCAATGCTAAGCACCTGACGTGTTCATAGGTGGGTTTCTTTTTTGCTGAAGTTGCTGTAAGGAGTCCGGTTGCGAACCTTCCCTTTGGAATTGATGACTCGGGGATTTGCACGGTTTTCGGAGATGCCGATTATGACATTTCACGAGAACGTGTCATATAAGGGGATTTTTTTCTTGTCGATAGGGTTGCTGCACTAGCAGATTCCTGTAACGGTACACATTCCTTTTTGGGAAAAGATGTTGAATTATATATGTTTTTTTTTTTTCTTTCTTAACGTCGTCCGAGATGATTAAACAACTGATGGTTTTCTTTTTCTTTTCTCTTATGTGCGCTGTGTAATGGGAGGGGAAAGTTCACTTACTATTGTTGTATTATCTTATTTTTATTTATTTATTTTTTTTTCTCTTCTTTTCTTTTCTTTTCTTACGAGAGATGTTGCAATGAGGGTTAAGCTCTAAATAGCATTATCTATTAGATAGAAGATATAATTTGTCAGGGTATGTGGATAGAAGGGGTGTTCGGCATTATATTTAATGGAGGCTAGTTATATAAACCATAAAGGGGTTTTTACTGTTAGACTTTATGAGTTCTCTTTTGATAGTGTGTTTGTCAGATATGGGATTATTTGTGAGAATTCAGTAGGTAAAGATTATTTGGTTTAGCGAGGAATTTTTCTTTTTCTAATATTTGATTAGTAGATTGAATATATTAATTAGTGACGAATTTGTGGGGTAAAACAAGACTTTAGTTATTTTATGACCATGTAGACCTTTTAAATCGGACGGACACAATGACTTTGGAGAATTCCCAACTCTACGTGAGGATGCCAAGGGAGACGACTTCGTTCTACAGTACCAGAGATTGAGTCAAGTCTACACACGAAGGGCATTTTTGTGGACTGCCTTGGCAAAGGATGAGATGTCTTCGATATAATTTCTGGGATAAACCAGAGTCTACAGTCTTCGATGAGGCGGGTGCGAGTAGCACTTGCATAGAATAACGGGTGGTGACCACGTTTACTTCAGTAGAAAACGTCGAATCTACAGTTTAGCGACGGGAGGGTGTTGGATACACTCACGAGGTCGCAGACGCTGAATAATGGCGCGTGCTGAGTTGTTTCGAGTTGGGTTACGTACTCGACCTGCGTCTACAACAATTCGCTCATTCTACAGGGATCTCAGCTGTTTGACAGTTCCTGCAGGATTCTTACAGACTTCTTCATGGTACTTAGTCGGCGTGTCTACAACTCGCCGATAAAGGTGTTTCACCGACACCTACACAGAAGCCATAAGGCGGTTCGAATCCCGCCTACAGTGGAGTCCATTACTGTCCCGCCACTCGAAGATAGTGTGAAGATGAACCTTTTTTTTTCGATGACCGTATACTATACCAATAGTAATCATCATGTTAGGCGCTATACTGATCGCCGTTTGTGTACTTGGAGTCCTTAAAGTTTTTATGCATTCGACGAAGCACTAGTGCTCCGGCAACGGAGGTGGCTCTAAGTCATGTGGTAACATTGATACATTGGGCATTAGTTGCCGATATGGTGTGAGACGGAGTGCATTATTTTCATTTTGAGCCAGCCTCTGGTTTTATATATATTGTAAGACGCTTGTGTGTCTAGAGCTAGGCGGGTGCTAGCATGGGGGGTAGCCGAGCTCCTCTAAAGAGGTGAAAGAGGGGGAATGGCTAATAATATGTTTTTAAAGTGTTTTATATAATAATAAAGTCACATATCTCTTCTCGCCTAGAGACAAGGGGTGGTACACTGCAAAGTTCACATGGGAGAGAAGGGTATTTGCTGAACAAGCAACTTGTCTCAGAGGTCGTTCCCCGTTTGCGAGGCATGTGCATTCGTTTGTACGCGTATTACAGGCCTACTGGTTCAGGGTACTTGTGGAAGACGCATTCTTTGTGCAAAGGAGAGAACAAGCGGTTGCTCGAAGTGTCGGGAGAAAACGCCCATCGAAAAGGTAAGACACGTTCTATAAAAACTTAGAAAATCTGTTACCTTTTGGAAAAGAGAGAGAAGTGTGGAAATATTCTCTTTACGTAAATACTTTGAAAAGAGTGACGGGGGTGTCTATATAACTATTATCTTTATTACAGATGGGTCCGATGCCATGGTTGATTAGGAATGGGATTCTCTAACTGATAACTGACAAATACTAGACAATGTGACTTGTTTGGGGTTTGAGAGTGTAACCTTAGTCCGGAAGGTAGAATGTTATCTTATTGGTTTTCTTTATGGGCAGATTTGGGTATTTATGCCATTATGACTTGTTAATCATTTTGTTCTTTGTTATAACCAATTGCTTTGGGAAATAAATGATATTTTTTTTATATTTACGCAGTCTTAATAAGCCTCGTGACATCTTACAGACAGGGCACCGTTGGCAACAGATAAGAGTTCCCACCAGTTTGTGTAGTTTAGGGAATAAAGGGGGCGTAAAATATATATATAGATAGAGAGAGAGAGAGAGAGAGAGAGAAAAGAGAGAGAGAGCTTCAAATATAACATGGATGGCAATTTAGATTGCAGTTACTGATGCTGTGGTCAACAAGCAGGCTCTCACTTCCGTTTTATCTTCGTGGGTTTTACGTTCATCACGGTTCATTTTCTTTGTATTGAGGTTAGTACCGTCAGTGCACCTCACGCGGTGCACTGTAGGCATTACTCGAGGTTCTTCGGTCCCTAAATGTAACCCCTTTCATTCCATTTTTACTGTACCTCCTCCATTATTATTCTGTCTCTTCCATCTTACTTTCCAACTTCTCCTGACAATGATTCATAGTGCAACCGCTTTGAGGTTTTCCTCCTGTTACGCCTTTCATTCCTTTTTACTGTCAACTTCCGTTTCGACGCTGGAATGACCTCATAAGTCCCAGTGCTTAGCCTTTGGCCTAAATTGTAAGTTCTATCTACAAAAGAGAGAGAAATTCTAGTGTTTTATAAAAAAAAAAAAAAAAAAAAAAAAAAAAAAAAGTGTCGTCCACGCCAGGTATGTAGTTGCATAAATGTCAGTTCTCTAACCCACTTTCATCATCATTTTAGTACGTTCATGCACCTTTCTCCATTTTTTGAAACAATCAAGGGATCTTAAATTCATTTTCCCTCTTACTACTTATTTTTTCAATTTCCTTTTAATTTTCTTTATTTAAGTCTGTTTAATTTTGGTCTAGGAGTTGTCATCCCGAATCCTCATGTTTGTTTTTCATCGGACTTTGAGACAGATTAATTTTGAAGTTGACCTCGTTGCTACAGTGACGATGCTTCTTGAAATACCTGAGGATATTTAACACTTAACTTGCAGGTGGCAGCGTATGCTGATGAGGGACGCGTTGTTTTTAGTAGCTCAAGCTGCTGTGACTTCAATTATTGGCATTTTCCGCGTGCCACGGGTAGGAGTCATAAAGGACTAATTTAGAAACTCTACTTGTTCAGCGCTATTATATTCACTGGAAGCTTCAACAACTTTTCTCATCGCTACTAACAGAAAGGGACAAAATGCAAATCATATATATATAAAGAAATGAGAAATAAAAATTAGGGAGATCTTAACAGTTCGACCCTTTTTTTTTTTTATAAGATAGAGGCTAAATTCCAGTTTACACTTACTAGGTCTCGTTTTGGAAGGGAGGGACTGTCTGAGTGGTAGCGTTGTGAAAGTGGATTCCAGAGACTCTGTGCTTGAATCCACCCAGCCAGGGCTTCCTGCAGCTTCCCCACTCGACCTCCACCACAACCTCTCTCTCCCCACCATCACCTGCAAGGAAATGTTAGAAAACTAATGTAAGGTTTATCACTATTTAACTCAGGCTCGTCTAATGGACTAAAAAAAAAAAAATGGTTACTCTGTGCAAGCAGTTATTATGCCTGTATAATATCTTAATTTATGTCCCTGGTACATGCAGTTAGGTATCCCACTCTATATTTTCTCTCTGCTGTTTGCGTTTGAAGTTTTTTTTTTTCATTATATTTAAATTGGTTTCATCTACTATTCATTATCGTTTTGTTCTTTCATGAGGTCTTCCGTAACACTGGTGAACTAGTTTTTAGTTTTGCTTCTATGGGTGCTTTAGAAATAGATGATTTCAAATACGATGTTGTTATAAAGCAGTTGTTCTTAAACTTTTACCTTACCCGCCCCCTCTAAGAGCTCGTCCTTCCCTCCACGCCCCCTGGCATCTGTGAGTAAAATTCCCTTCCAGATTTAAAGGAAAATAAGAGAAAAAAAGAGAGAAAGAGAAGAGGTTTCGAGGGATAGGGAAGGAAGTAATAATTACAAGACATGGTCAGCCCAACGATTCTAACTAGAGCAGTAGACTATAGAAAACTAATGTTACAAGGCGATACTTCCGCATTTTTCATAAACTTCTGAATGTTAGTTCCTCACTCCTGTTAAGAGAACAACGAATATAATTAGATAATTTTTAGTTTGTCCCTAGGGCTCGCGCCTCCCCTGGAAACAGCTGACGCCCCCCTCCCTTCAGTTTTAGAACCACTGCTATAAGTGATAAAGATAATCTGCTAAGCAAGAACCAGATGTATTTAAGGGACTGGCAACGGAGGGGCTATAATATTCCAACGAAAACACTAGTGCCTCAAAGGCTACAACCTAATCACAGAAACAAAAAAATCTGTAAAATAACAAATGCTCAATGTACATGGTGATGAACTAATCAAACAACCCGGATTAAAACTATGCACAAAGAAAAGCCGGGATAGATAGTTATACGCAATAACTTTCTCCACTGTATTTTCCCTTACTGTAAAAGGTCCAAGACAGAAGTTTAGGAGTTATTTTTTTTTTCCAATCCACTTCAACTGCAATACTCAACAAAACTACTGTACATGAGTTTGAAGAGAGCACTGTCATTTCGAAAAGCCAAGTTCCCATCAATATATATATTATCCAATCGAAGTCAAGTAAAGTGGTTAAGTAGTCTACCATGCTGCATCCAGATTTTTATGTAGAAAAACTGTCATTTAGAAAAAAGGCACCATTGCAGTCATATAATTCATAGTTAGTGATAGTATCTCAATGTGGAGAGAAACATCAATATTATAATTGTCTTAACCCTTAACATTAACTGTAGTACCCATTTCTGGCCTAAACTGTAGCAAACAATAGCTTTCACTAGACATATATATGACATGATCTTGAAGGGGTTACAATCTAATAATTCGCTATGTAGTCATTCTGTGCAAGTCAAATTCAGCCTTACTATCTGTGACGATAACGGTGATGACATCTGGAGTTGGGATGGGTGATGTAACTGGAGCAACTAGCGCGAGTGGGTGAGAGCGTGGCCGCTTTGAAGACACAGCAACTTGAACAGTCTCATTGGCTTCGACTCCGGCGTCCCTCAGAGTGGATCCCTCCTCCAGAACACCTCCGCGT
Source organism: Macrobrachium nipponense (assembly GCF_015104395.2). Lineage (NCBI taxonomy): Eukaryota > Metazoa > Arthropoda > Malacostraca > Decapoda > Palaemonidae > Macrobrachium > Macrobrachium nipponense. The sequence continues at coordinate 57,785,119 of NC_087203.1, read as the reverse complement.
AAGGTGAGCTGAGAAGGAAGACGGCTGGTAGCCAATAAAAAAAAAAACTAACTGCCACCGCATGAATCCAAGCCTCTTAGGCTGATGATATTGGCAATAAGTCTCAGTGAAGCTCGGATACAGAATGCAAAATCAACTCTGAAATTTCCAGTGATTTTTACTGAATGTTGGTTACATTGTATTTAATGATTTTGAGGTGTTTGACAATATCTAGGGTTACTTTTGAATTAAAACTTCTAGTCTTACATTATTTCAGCTGTTTTGTTTGCATGAATTTCCAGATTTCATGGGAGTACTGCTGCTTGCTTGCTTCTGGGAATGTTACTCACCAACATCTTGAGTCTTTTGCCTTCCAATAAAAGAGAAAATTGTTCAAAGAGATGATTTGCTACTTATAACGATGGAAACTGTTAATCGACCGTTTTCATCAGTTCTTATTTGTTCATTTTTCCTAATCTTCATCTCAAGAAATTTCCATATCTTCATTTCCATCGCCATTTTAGTTACTAACTGCTACTCATCTTGCACTGTGTCTGCACCCTAAGCTCTCTGAATATGAAGAAATTCTGAATTTGCATACTACTTATTCTTACCATTATGTTAATTTTGTACCATGGATTTTATACTTGTATAAAATGCATAGAGGTTATTATACCATATTTGTTCAAGCACAACAAGTTAAAGGCAAATGAAACTGGGATAGCCAAGTTTTCCTTGTATGGGGGATAAACCATAGAAAATTCGCAATAAAACTGGCTCTGATAGTTATTCTCTTTATGTCATCCTTCTAACCACCAGCAACTGGATTCTGTTTTAGGTAATAGGTGGCCAAGACACCAGTCGCATATTGGGAAAATACCAGCAGAGGAGCACCTTGGATTCCTCTTTAGGTACAGCCCTCTTCTCTGAAGACCATGAATGTACACCACCATTTAGATTCTACTGACTTTTCCAGTATCAGCAGTATTCTCTTGAAAACCTATCTGTTCAGTGATGCTGCTTCTGATTCTTTTAAAGTTTTTCCCTGTAACCTCTAATCACACTTATTTTCAGAGGTTGAGCCTGTGTTTACTGTAAGCATCAACACACTTTCCTTCAATCTCCACCTTATGTGGTGGCATTTTGCTGGGAATTCTTCCAGATTCTGTTGTTCTTCTTTGCTTTTGTTAGGGTGGACATTACTCAAGGTTATTTGCAGTGTCCCTTCGGCCTTTAGATGCAACCATTTTCATTCCTTTTCACTGTGCCTCCTCCGTTCATATTCTCTTCCATCTTACTTTCCACCTTCTCCTAACAATTGATTCATAGTGCAACTGCTTTGAGGTTTTCCTCCTGTTCTGTTACACCTTTCAATCCTTTTTACTGTCAACTTCCCCTTAAGCGCTGAATGACCTAATAGGTCCCAGCACTTGACCTTTGGCTTAAATTTTAAATTCTATCAAGTACAAAGGAGAGAGAAATTCTAGTGTTTAAAAAAAAATGTGTCGTCCACGTCGGAAGGTCTGGTTATCCAGACTGCAAAAAGAATGTCAAGTACACTTCCTTACCTCCAGGAAAGGCGCTGGGACTTGAGTAGCATCGCTGACTTCGGTCCTCAATAACCAGCAGGTTCTTGTGCAAAGGCCAAGCTTTGGTGATAACGCCCAGATTTCCTTCCAGGACAAGCTTCACCGTGGCCACTGCACCACCGCTGCCTGGCCACCGACCTGTTCAGGAGCACAAGTGAAAAACAGTATTAATAAGAAACATGGTTTGACTGCTCATATGATGCATGGCATACAATTATTATTTTATTTTATTTTATATTAAAAAAAAAACGGTTATCAAAATTCTCCCACATGAACCATGAAGGTCCGAATGGCAAGAAGTTTGGTATAAAGATTATAGCACCACAAAATTGTTGGAATACATTTATTGGGCTTTCAAGTGGACAATTGACTTTCTTCATTTAAAGTATAAACCTGCTTTAAATTTTGAAAAGTTATTTTGAGAAATGGAGGCACTTTGTCCCTGCAAAATGCACAGGTAAAGTTTGTCACCGTTTTTTAAATTCTTGATACAGTGTACTGTAAAGTCTTCTGAATATGTCAGTGGAGAAGACTGACGCATACTACTTTCGGTTCGACTTTTTTTTTTTTTTTCTGACGCGTGATGCCAAGTGGAGAAGGGTCTAAGAAACGTGGGAAACGATAGTGCATATAAAGATGAAAATGAAGATGGTCCTTTTGATGAGATATCGGTTTTTTTTTTTTTTTTTTCCTTTTTTTTTTTTTTTTTTTTTTCGAAGATATAGAGAAGACCACTAACCATTTCAGACCCGATGTGGCATCGTTTTTCCGGAATACCTTCAAGGCTTTTAGTCGGACAGTGGTGACATTCTAACACAATGTTTACAACACCCGCCGTAATTTGTAATGTTATAGGAGTTAGTCAAATTTATATAATTAAGGAGTTTACTCAAACATGTATATCCCAGCAATGATCTGAGTGATTTTTGCTAATGAGCTCCAATATGATGTTCAACCTCATTCTATTGTGATGCCATTAGAATTGCCTCGGAAAATTAGATTTTTTACCTTAGATTGTAAGTATGTGTATGGTCGTTTTTCTGCGCCTGTTCGACTGTTTGTATAATGTGGTGAGATAGATTGGGCAACGGGTATAATTATTCCGCAATTAGATGGTGTCTAGAATTGTAAAATGATTAATATTAGTTTTAGAATGAATGGGTAATGATACACACAGATGGATAATGATAAACATAGACTTCATTTAAATCGTCATCGCTGTCAAGGAATAGCTCATCCTCATCATCGCAATGAGAAGCGAAAATGACGGGTTCCACATTCTCATGGATATTAGAGTTAGAGAACCAATAATCCTCCTCAAACTTCATGACTCGCTGATCGGCACTTTCCCAAATGTAGAGTAGTAAGAAAGGGGAAAAACCGAGTACTTAGGAACACTTGGGTTTGATGGTAGTTATCATGATATTAATATCACTATAATTTCACAAAAAAATTGTCATTGTTGTGAAATTTGTTGCATAAGGTTCATAAAAAGTGTTATGGGTAATAATTACCTGTTAAGACTTATTTTCAGTATGCCAGTTTTCCTCTCTTGGTTGAACATATTAAAAAGTCGGAGTGCAATTGTACGTTTGCAACCATTTGCGCAACTAAACTAATTAGCCACGGGCAGTGTGATTGTAGCACACTTTTAGTCCCAGTGACAAACCACTTTCTGGGATCGCATGCCAGTGAACATTTATAGTATATTGCTTAAATGCTGTATCCAGAATGCCAACCGAGCCAAAACAGTTATGGCCATTAACCATCGATTCATTACTAACCCAACATTTCTATTCTTAAAGTATCAAACAAAATTACCATAGAATAATTATGTGTGAGACTTTATATCTCCCTGTGTGCAATTTAGAGAGAGAGAGAGAGAGAGAGAGAGAGAGAGAGAGAGGGTGGGAGAATTTTTTGGGGAAGAGCAGGAAGTTAGAAGGGGGAGAGGTGATAGAAGGATAAGTTTGCGAGGGGGGTGGTGGGAGCTTGTTGGAGGGGGTTAAGTTGACTTATCTGCCGAACCTGTGCTCAGGTGTTTGGGTTCTGACTGACTACAACTTAAAATCATAAGAGTAAACTCCTAAAGTATATAAATTTGACTAACTCCTATAACATTATAAATTACGGCGGGTTGTTGTAAACATTGTGTCAGAATATCATCACTGCCCGACTAAAAGCCTTGAAGATATTCCCGGAAAACGATGCCACGTCAGGTCGGAAATGATTAGTAAAGCCAGGACTCGCAAAGAACGTAGCAGTTACCCCAACCAACACTACTACTATTAATCCTGCTGCTGCTGCTGCTTTTATTTTAGATAATTCTAATTTTTGTGATATTTAGATAAAGGTTATTATTCCCTCAATTGCTGGAGCATAAAATAAACAGTTGTGAATGTTTAAGACTTATTTCACATAACTTTTTAATAACGTCTCTGTTGGTACTGACAATAATGTATGAGAAGCTGAGCATTTATTGTATAAATTTACCAATATATATATATATATATATATATATATTATATATATATATATATATATATTATATATATCACTTATGCGTGCGCCACGCGCGTGTGTGTAAAATATAGGAAAATAAGATCATACACAAGCCTGAACATTGTATGTCCATGAGAGAGATATATATATATATATATATATATATATATATATATATATAATATATACATACATATATATATATATATATATATATATATATATATATATATATATATATATTATAATATATACATACATATAACATATATATATATATATATATATATATATATATATATATATATATATATAATATATACATACATATATACATATATATATATATATATATATATATATATATATATATATATATATATATATATATAGAATCGTAATTTGGAAAAGCGTGATTCCATACCCCTCAAAACCTTATCGGCCAAATAAAGTTTGTCAGACCGTACAAAATAAAATACTAAAGGAAGACGAAGCTAACAGTTGCCAGTAAGTCAAGAACAAAAAGACAAGAATAAAAAACTCACGTGATCTCAACACACACATACACCAGCGCTCTCTCTCTCTCTCTCTCTCTCAAGCGTCACCTGCTTTTGCTAAAGCAACTGTGTTGCAAGCAATTCAAGGACACCGCTGCCCACAGGTGAGATCCACCAAGTTCTTGCCACAACCGGTTCTTCTCCGACTGCTACAGCCTTGTGAGCTATCGATGAAATCAGCTGTTTTGCAGAGCCTGAGTGGGTCGATCCTTTTAGACCGCGGTCGGACCTTGAGAACTGATTGTGTGTACCCGCTCGATCTCTCCGCATATCGAACCAATTTTATTTATAACGTCCTCGATAATAACTGATGTCTGTCTAATAACATAGTAACTGGCACGCTTTGGAAAAGATATCAAGTATATTATTTACATTAAACTGGAAAAACGTAGAAATGTTCACTTCGCACAATTACTAAAATGAAGAATTTTATAAAGCAGGTCGCAGTTTTTTGAACTGATATGAAATATGACCTGAAACAAATACGGAAAATATGGTCAGTTGCAGGTTATGATATATAATCCTATGTTTGGAATATTTGAATACAATTATTTTTTCCCAAAGGGGCATGGCTAATTATGCTGACTATTTCACAATATTATTATGTTACCATTTGGAGCCAGTTTAATGCAAATAATATACTTGGTATCTTTTTCCAAAGCGTGACAGCTACTATGTTCATCGAGAGAGATCAGTCATTATCGAGGACGTTATAAATAAAATTGGTTCGATATGCGGAGAGATCGAGCGGGTACACACAATCAGTTCTCAAGGTCCGACCTCGGTCTAAAAGGATCGACCCACTCAGGCTCTGCAAAACAGCTGATTTCATCGATAGCTCACAAGGCTGTAGCAGTCGGAGAAGAACCGGTTGTGGCAAGAACTTAGTGGATCTCACCTGTGGGCAGCGGCGTCCTTGAATTACTTGCAACACAGTTGCTTTAGCAAAAGCAGGTGACGCTTGAGAGAGAGGGAGAAAGGAGAGAGAGAGCGCTGGTGTTTGTGCGTGTTGAGACCACGTGAGTTTTTTATTCTCGCGTTCTTTTCTTAATTATTAGCAACGTTTTGTGTACAAGGTTTATTACCGTTAATAACCTGTAAAGAGCTGTGCTACATCTAGCTTCGTCTTCCTTTAATATTTTACTACAGCGTACTCCGGTCTGACAAACGTCACTTGGCCGATAAGGTTTTTAGGAGTATGGAATCACGATTTTCTAAATTGCGATTCTAGTAATGACTAGTAATAAAAGAAATGAAGCTGTCATTCATGAGGGTTATGTAGATCTTCTGTGAATAATTCAGATGCATAAACAAAAGGAATGATTTTCTAGAATGACTATCTCTTGACATCTATAAAGAAAACACATGAATATGGAAACTCGACCAAGACATTATCCCTAGGTCAGTCAGCGTGGGCTGGGAAGGTCAGACGTCATAGATGACGAGACTTCCCGGGCATCGTAATCAGGTCAAGAGGTCACTTTTAGGTAATCGCTGACACATTATTTTGTCATCAGTCACGATTCCCCAAAAGAAGTTTTGATTGCAAATTTCTAACTTTCTCTTTCTATATATATATATATATATATATATATATATATATATATATATATATATATATATATATATATATATATATGTACCCATTAAGCTACAAATGTCCTTTAATATATAATTCGCTTAACATATATGCAAATATATTAATTACAAGGTAGAGCGAATAAGTTATTAAAGGGCATTCTGTAGCTTAATGCATACATATGAATCACAGTGATGTGATCAGACATTTGATATATATATATATATATATATATATATATATATATATAATATACATACATACATATATGTATGTATGTATATATATGTATGAAAATGTTTTATAAACATATGTATTTTAAAGCGTCGTTTGTCGGTGAGGTGAATTTTTAAAATAACTGTTATCATTAAATGGCCAAGGAACATGGCGCACGCGCTATGGAGTACGCACTGCTATGGGGAGGGAGATGGAGCTGATCACTTCACTTATTACTCTTAACAGCCTCGCTTTTCTGCCAAGAGCGTGTTCAGGAAAAACACATTTAAGAAAATACTTTCGTCTCTGACAGATGAAAAAGAAAAGGGAACACTATGGAAAATTCTCTTTCTTCAGTTAGTATGCATATTCATGCAGTAATCGAGAGAAGTAAAACAGCTGATGTTCAAAGTGCAGTAACCTCCCTACCTGCATACCCTCGTCACCATGATTACTGCCATTATCACTCATTCAGCATAGGCCTAGTCCTAGCTCCTGATTCAACAGTTCCGTGACCATTTACACTTCTTTCTTGATACATAAAGCTAATCATTAAAATTAGATTACAGTGAAGTCTGTTTACAGGTGATTTACTATATCTGAAGGGACTGTAATGTTCCATTTTTCAAAAACCTGCAAGAAAAAACTCATAATTAAAAGACCAGCAATCCATGCTATTACACTTCATCAACCTCCTTATCCCTGACTACTCAGACATCGCATACGCTATGTTAGTCAAGAGCAGCATTAAGTATATCTGGTTATTATTTTTTGAACTCGCCTCACTGA
>NC_087203.1:57756488-57777408 GCF_015104395.2 Macrobrachium nipponense | reverse complement strand
GCTACTTCATCATAAATAGAGTTCTCCTTCAACTACACCAGGAACTTTGTTGCTTCATCTGCTCCTGAAATGCTGCCTCGTCTCCTGCTGTTTCTGTACTTTGTTGCTCACTGCCTGCTCGTCCAGTACCACTTTGTCATGGAGGTACCAATGACTGTTGCTCATCTTTTAGAGAATATTATTTTTGTTTAATGTTTTGTGCTTTAAAGGGGCATCTTTATCTATTGACTGCTTATTCAATGGCTGTTTCCAATCAGCAGCTGTCATTGCTGCCTCTTCATGCCACTAGTACTGTTGTTTCAGCTACGGTCCTGTGACCAGTCTTGGTTTTGCAGCTGTACCAATAATCGGTTTAATCTCTTCCACTGCAACAAGGACCAGCCTTGCTGCTCATGCTATTTCTGTTGCACTAATGACTAGCCATGACACTCTTGGCATTAACATACTGATGTAGTGATGACTGGTCCTGCTGCTCGTGCTGTTCTAGTGGCTTCTTAGACCTCCAGTTCTGCTGTATCTTTACACCAATGATTACTCGTCTTGCTCCTGCAGTTGCTTCCGCACTGATGACAGGTCTGGTGCTCTTGCTGTTCTTGTTACTCTAGTGCCTGGTTCTGTCACTGCCTCAGTAATTTTTGTTCTGACCAACCCTCTTAACATATGATGTCCCTAAATAATAAGCCACTGGATTGTCTACTGTTTTAGCAGCTGCTGCTTTGTCTGTATCTGCACAAAACCCCTTTTACTGCCTACTGTTTAGAAACGGCTGCTTCTCCTGGTCCATGCAGCTTGTGGACTGGCTAGTGTGTGTCCTGTTTCAGTAGCTGCTGTCTCATTTGTTCCTGCAGATGTAGTGCATTGACTGCCTGCTGTCTAGTTGCAGTTTTTTCCTCTGATTCTTGCACATGCAACTCCTGGATTCCTGCTGTTCCGATGGTGGTTATTTTGCCTGTTCTTGTACACTCCCATATTGAGTAATGCATTGGAGGCAAGTGCTTCATCTGTTCCAGCACATAAGTCTATATGTGTACTACTTGATTTTCATATCTTGCATGCTCTTCTGGCAATTGCTGCTTGACTTGTCTGCATACAGGGTATGGTCTACATGCTTTCCAGAAACAGCAACTTCCCTTATTACTGTGTACAAATTTACTAAATGCTTGCTGTACCTGCTAAGTCTGCTGTGTCCTGTGGTGCCTGATGTGTCAGATGTTCTATATGCAGTTTGTGCTGTCTTCTGTGTATACTGTGCTTTCTGTCCTGGTGACATCATCTTGACCTGTTCTAACTGCACCTTCAGTCTCCTGGTGTGCCTGATATTTGTCTAAATGTCTATTTGGTGTTTGTTCATTATTACCAAGCAACTTTGGCATATTGCTTCCATTGCTGTAATTATTCCTAATATTATTCATGATATTCTAGCCATTTCTCTGGGTGTTTTCTTGGTCATACCAATATCTTCACTTAATTGGCACGTGTTACTGGGACTGGAACAAGAACATTTGCTTAGTCCCCCATCCATTGCTACTGTGATTTAATACCTTAACAGCATGCCTATTCCAGTTGCTATTTCTATTCTTTTGCTGCTGCATTAATCCAGGTGTTTCCTTCCAGACAACAGCAGTTGTCATCATAGTCACAGATATTAATTTTAGATGAGATTGAATGGGACTATTCTTTGATAATCATGAACTATACCAATACCTCTGCTGAAGAGGTAGGTCTTTGATAGCAACTTGCTTCAGGAGACAGTCTGTGCTTTAAGGAAACATTCCAGTTTCATGCTTTTCGGCTTAAATGCTTGTTCCACCTTCATCCTTTCAGGATTTCCTTTTCAAATATAGACTAGCCTCATACAACCACCCCAAGAGGTAATGTTCAACATGGGCTGTAGTGCCTGTGTCCTTATTCAGGATCGGAAGCCATTTCCTTTGCTGCTAAGGCTCATTCTGGTTGTTTTGCTTCCTAACTTCCTTCCTTCACAGTATCTAAAGTATATAAAGGAAGTATCTCGGACAATGCAGGTGGAGATTCCTTCCTTTGGTGATTTTGAGAGGCGTGTGTCTCAGAGCTAAGTTTCTAATGCATAAAAAGCTGTCAAAAGCGCACTGCTACAAGTAAGGAGCTGTTCTTTATATCAACAATACTCTTGGAATATTTCAAACGGTGATTAAAACATGAAGGAAAGCTTCAAATGACCACCTAATGGTCGACCCTCATGCCTTCTTATTTTTTTTTGTCGGCCGATTATCTCCTGCAGAGAAGGCTATAACAGGTTTTCCCAATTTCAATACTATTGTTATATGGCGAGAGTGTCTATGGGGAATCATTAGTCTGTGAGAGGTTGTACTTTTGCATTTAAAAAAATCAGAAAAGGAGTCACGGAAAAAATATAATTTCAAGAACTTCTATTAAATAAATTTCTTCTTTAAAAGCAATCTTTGATTAAATTCAATTTAAATTGCCTTGTAATATTTTCTTTTTTGTCAATTATAACAAAGTGAATAGGAATAGTAAAAACTTTTAACAGGGTTTTATTATGTGTGCATTAATGAGAGAGATCCAGCATATAAGATGTTCAATTGGATAAAATGACTTGTAATGGAAAATAATCAGTAATTTGCTGCAGCTGTAGGTGGATACTTTAATATTTATTATTCATATCTGCAAGATATCTTGCTGGTGTAAGAATTCTGTTACATGATAGTTTGCCAAAAGATATGTTTCAGTAATAAAAAAAAAAGTGCTATCTAAAAATCTGTAATCAATATGCTGCCTCTTTAGTGTAACACTTTACACAATATTTGATGATGTCCACTGGTTCTATACTGTTGGTGTATCACAATTCTATACTTGCAATGAATTATTATGCAATGAAGTGGAACTATTACAGCACTTCTTATTCCCATGTAAATATTATGAACATCATTTTTCTATAACTTTAGATTTTTTTTTTCATCTCTTCACAGCCTCTTAATGACCCTTCGGTTGTTATATGCCAAGGAAGTAAACCGATAGTTGTTCACCGGCTAAAGCTGCTACTGCTGCCAATATTCCAATTAGGAGAATGTAAAATGCTGCCTAGGAGTTGGATGAAATTATAGTAAGAATTAAAAAAAAAAATTAAGTATTTTACCGATACTTTTAATCACTCAAAGATTTTTTTAAAATCTCAGGAGCAGTGGTTCCTGAACCTGGGGTACCTGTGAAACCTTTTAAGTCTAGGGGGTTACGAGACATGATAGCCAATGCAAAGGTACTGTATATTGACTGTATATTTTCATATAATTGAATAGTTTTATATTGGATGGTGGTACAAGAAAATTTTCTGAGATATCAAGGGGTACGGTCACTGAAAAAGGTCTAAGAACCACTGCTCTAGAGCGATAAGACATTATCACCAGACACCTGTATATATAAGTTGTATTAGAAATATATAAATAAGTTTCAAATGCATAAAAAGCTGTCAAAAGTGCACAGTTACAAGTAAGGAGCTGTTCTTGAAATAAACAATGCTCATGGAATATTTCAAACAATGATTAAAACATTCGTAATGAACCTTACTTGCAATTGTCTGATGGAAAAGGCTCTAGGTCCTGTAGATTCTGTATCGATATTACTTCCAGCTACCTTCTGAAACTCTTCATCTCTCCATTTAGTTATCAAACCACCTTCGAGCATGTACGATAGCCTGTAGAGAGAAAGCCGTTTTTAAGTCTTTCAAGTTGGCTTTACAGCATGAAATTTATTGGTGAGTGTGTGTTGGTGACTGTGTGGGTATGTATGAAGTAGTGAATGTGACCATGTATTTTTTAGTTTCACAACCCCACCATTAATGTGGCATGTTTCATCAAGAAATGGGCTCCAAAATGTCTTCCCTGCCAAACGTTTATCCAAGATCATGAGCCATACAGTCAGGGATAGGACAAGTCAATACAACAACGCAGCAATCCCTTTCCCACGTTGATGTTGACATAGTGAGATGGATCCATACCCACCTCAACTGGAATACCAGATGGTCTGGTGCAATACCTGTCAAAAAGCAGACAGCGAAAAGATAAGGGAGGGTTTTTTAATAATAAACTGGGTCATTTGGCACAGTGTCCCTCACTACATCACCAGTGATAGGGGGTTAACTTCATGTCTGCCATATGGAACTCCCTCGCCTCCAGCCTTGCGACAAAAAACATGTGGCAGCATACAACCCAGAAGTAACTGGTGTGACAGAGTGGTTCTACCAGTCTCTGCAACAACGTTTGACCTACCACAGAACATCGAGTTTCCCCAGAAAACACAAATCAAAGAGGACAGCTGAAGCAGTGATCACAAAAAACAAGTAACCTCCCCACATAAACTTAACCTGTCTGGCTATCAAACCCACCTTCAATCACACTTTCCACTTAACACTACAAAATACAGCAGGACAATTGACCCAATACCTACATACAGAACAAAAAACACAAACAGGTACTCACCTCTGGCTTCTGATACCTAGGGCTAGGCTGTGCTGTCGTCCACTGGATATAGGCTATAGGCTAGCCAACACACAACCACCGCCGACAACCAAACACAAATCAACCACCCAAGACCCACAACCCCACAAAAACTCAATAACCCAACAAATCACTGCAAACGAACACCAACCGCCTGAAAGAACACGACAACCACACAACTCACAGAAGCACAACAACCCGCCAAAACCAACACTGCCCCAACCACCACTAACAGACACCAAAAATCCACCACAAACCTTCTTAACCTCATTACAACCAGACAGACACACGCACAACAACTTCACAACCCCAAAATCTATCGAATAACACCCAAACAACGAAACACCAAAGGATAACCGCTGCCAAAACCGACACTGACTTTACCAGACACTTCACTGCTTACGACTCTCATAACAGACTTCCATTGACTACCTACAGAGCGCCACAACAGACATGCTTCCGACCGCCATTTAACCACTCCCATTCATTCTTCCACCAATCTCTCTCTCTCTCTCTCACACACAACCTTTGGAGATGTTGTCAAATATAAACTATTATTACTCCTCCATATTACCCATTACATTTGACAACATCTCCTTACATTCACAACATCCACACTAAATTGCCTTTCGCAACACCCAAGGATGCTCAGATGCAGGTCCCCTGGATCTTGTTTGAGGACCATCATACACTCTTTCAGTTACATCGCCATTCACTTCTTCCAAACCACTTTCTTTCAAACTCCCATTATCTCCCTCACTACCATCCTCCCAAATTCCATTCACTACTTCACCAACGTCTTCTAACTCTGGTTCCAACATCTCCCCTATTTCGGCCACCAAACCACTCAGTTCATCCATACTTCTGTCAAACTCCCGCAAAGACTTATCCATCCTATCAACCACCTCCTCACTGCTCAGTTTCCTTCTCACTGAAGTCTCATTTGTCCCTGTCAACTCAAACCCACATACACTACAAGTATCATTCATTCCCCCAAAGTCATCCGTAGCACACGCCTTATCAACCGTTTGCACCCTACCACCAACCCCCTTACCATGCCGTTCACGCTTTTCCCTTCTACTTACTCTCTCCACACTCTTCTGTTTTCTTCCATACTCAACCAACACCAACTGTCGATCTCCCAGACCAATTTGTTCACCAACAGTCGGCTCATACTTATTCACCCTCAACCACTCACTCATCGCATTCTCCCGAACATACTGTGGTACTTCCCTCCACTTACGGAGCTGGTTATGGTGTGACCCAACCTCATCCATTCCCCCACCTACTCGCAATTTCCCCAAAACATAACTCAATCCACTCTGTCCCACTTCCAAAATCTCAAAAGGCCCTTCAAATTTCTCCCTTACTTTATTCACATTCATTCTTCCCATCTCAACCACCTCTTTCAACACCTTATCCCCAATCTCAAAACTCTCAAACCTTTCACTTGCTTTCTTCCACAAATCCCGATCACCTTCTGACAGACCCAACCGCGGTCTGACAATCCTTTCAAAATTCAACACATATTTACAAGGAGACATACCTATACTCTTCTGCAGTGTGGCATTATATGCCCAAACTGCACGTCCTACATACATATCCCAATCCTTGTCGCTCTTACTCATCATTCGCAAAATCTCAGTCATTGTCCTAACAGTCCTTTCAGCCAACTCATTCGTACTGGGCATATAGGGAGTAGAATACACATGCACAATACCCCATTCCTTCAACATTTCTTCAAATTCCCATCCCATAAACTCAGGTCCATTATCACTCTAACATTTTTGCCGGCTTACACACACACATGGGCAACATCACTTGACCCACCATTCGTGCAACAGTTTCACTCCTCTTATCTTTGATGGGAACCACATAGGCAAATTTACTCATGTGATCCACCATCACAATCATCCCCACATGTCCTCTCGCAGTCCTAGGCAAAGAAACACAATCAATCACAAGCATTTCAAACGGCTCTTTCATCTCTGATACTTTCCCCTCTGACAGTCTTCACACGTGACAGCCACATCCACACAAATCCTATTCAACCCAGGAGCATACAATCTCTCTCTCATGCATTCCCACAACTTATTTTTTCCCATATGCCCAAACCGATCATGCACCAACAAACACATACTCACAGCTGACTCAACAGAAAACACTGGCACATACACTTCCTTGTCATACACCCCTTCTTGATGCAAAAAGTACACTATGTTTTTGCACACCACAAAACGTTTAGCAACCCTCTTATATACATCCAACTCACATGGCCAGTCTTCCACACGCACTCCTCCCAAAACACATCGTCGCAACACACTTATCTCCAGGCACTTATTTTGCATTTCCTCAATCTCTTCCTCACTCAACAGATCATTCTCACTCCTAGCAATATCAATCATACCCACAAAGTTTGCTACAAACACATTACCATCTTGAATTCTAGCTACTTATCTGCACCCCTTTCTAAGAATTCCATTTCCTATATCTACGTCTATATCGTGGATCCTCAAAAAATCTATCCCTATTAAAAAGCAAGATGGCATATCATTTTCTCCTATAACTATAAAGTTATGCATTACTTCAAGATCTCCCAACCTAACCTTTAACCGTACCTCTTCCCATACTAAAACACTTCCTTGTCCCAACCCATGTATTCTCACACTTGTAGATTGCCTTTTCCCTTCCCAATCACATCTCTCAAGTTCACTCACCACTGACCCACTCACCAAGGAAACTTGTGCCCCTGTGTCAACCAAACTACAATACTCACTATCATTTACTTGGACAAACGTCACCATTTTCCCTCGAGTCCCATGCATACACACATTCACTACCACGTCCACCTGGTTATCCACATCACAATCCTCCTCATCACATTCATCCTCAGTTAACTCCCCATTTCCACAATTCTGACTCAGATCCCCTTCACAGTCCCTTTTTGTAACCAACCAATTACAACCACGTTCCCCGCACTGATTCATCAAAACCCCACGTTCCTCGATATTCAACCGGTCTGTCCCATCCAAAATACAACAACACTTTTATTCCAAACAACTCAGCTACTGCTGACAACAATTCATGCAACATTTCTCTTTCCCCACCTTGTTCCTCCGCATATGCCACTTCCTTCTGCACATCACTCATCAACTTCACTCGCAACTCATTCACACTACCAGGTACCTCTTCAACCAGACCCTTACCTTCCAAGTTTTTCAATGCTGAAAACAAACATTCACACATTGTCATTCCCTTCAAACCTCTCTTTTACAACCAACCCCTCAGGTACCATATTCGGATCCCAGTCACTTTTCACAACACCACTGTCCTTACCATGCATCCTAAACATCGTATCAGCAATCACATTTTTACTCCCCGGCACATATTCTAAGCCAAAATCAAACTCACTCAAATCCTCAATTGTCCTCGCAATCCTAGCATTCCCACTTTCCTTCTTGATCATATAAACTAACGGCCGATGATCTGTCCTTATGACAAATTTTACCCCATACAAAAACACTTTCAACGCTTTCACACAAAACCTTATTGCCGCAAGCTCCTTCTCAACCACCGAATACTTAAGCTCTGCTTTATTAAAAGCTTTACTCACATACGCAATCACTCTCAATTGTCCCTCCCCATTCACCTCTTGCATCTGCACCAAGCATCCTCCCATACTAAACTTACTAGCATCAGCATACAACTCAAGCTTACTGGCATCCTCACTGTAGTCCGGAAAAGCCAAGGTGACGTCCCTAGCAGCCTCCTCTTTCAATCTCTCAAATGCTCCCACCATTCGCTCATCCCACCTCAGCTTAGTACAATTTTTCTTCCCGGTCCATTCAGTCAACGGCTTCCCTATACCCGAACAATCCCTAACGAACTTCCTCCCAAACTCAATCAGACCCAAAAAACCCTTTAACTCCCGCACGGTCCGGGGACGTGGAAACTCCTTTACTTTTTCCACAAACTTTTCACTCTTCCTTACACCACTCGCACTCACCTTATGGCCAAGAAATTCCACTTCCCCAGCCAACCACGTACACTTCTCCAGCTTCACTTTCACTCCAACCTCTTCCAACCGTTCTAACACCTTCTCAAGCAGTTCCACATTCTCCTCAACAGCTCAACAGTTTCACTTGCAATCAAAACATCATCTATAAACACAGTCACCTTCCTTCTATCAAAACCAGCCAAAACTACATTCATCGCCCTCTGGAAGGCAGCAGGCGCATTAGCCAATCCAAAGCTTAACCTCTTGAATTGATAGTGGCAGCTACCACTCGAAAAAGCCGTAACATGCCTGCTCCCTTCCTCAAGAGGCATCTGGTAATAGCCCCTTACCAAATCCAATTTTGTGAACACTCTCATCCCATGCATCTTATACACACAATCAGACACCACATTCATCGGGAATCGCTCCTTCACAGTCACTTCATTCACCTTCCTGTAATCCACACACATCCTCAAACTCCCATCTGTCTTGCGTACTGGGACTATGGGACTATTCCAAGCACTCTCACTCCTCTCGATCACTCCCACTCTCTCAAGTTCCTCACACTGTTCCTCAATCTCTCGGGCAATAGGCGCAGAAAAGTGTCGGGGACGCTGATATATGGGGGTATCGTCATTCAAAACTATCTTGAACTCTGGGAGCTTAGATCCCCTGAAATCCTCGTCACCCCGACTCAACGCACCCCGCCTATCCCACAACATCTGCATTAACCGCTCCCTCTTGTCATCACCAACATTTTCATCCACCTCAATTCTTTCTCTCAACTCATCATACTTCCACTCATCACTTTCTTTCATGCTACCTGTCATCACCCGCCGCACCCTAACATATCTTTCGTCGTCCACATCCACCAACGTATACAACAACCCCACACAATCACCTTCACGTATACCCCGCACTCGCTTTTTCCTAACACTCGGCAATGAGGCCACAAAAACCCGAGGATTCTCCATATCCAAAATCCCGTCGTACACATGCACACTCGCTCTTACCAACTTGTTCGCATCCACACCCTCAACCACATATGCACACTTGTCACCTCTGACAATCCCAAGACCATTGGGCCACGCAACTTTCACACTAACAACTTCTCCAACTTCTCGCGGCACTTTTACACTCTCTTTCGCAACCAACGGCACTCCCTTCCATATTTTACTGCTTACCCCTCCATCCCCATCCAAGTACAACTCTCCATGTACATTCCCCTTCCTATGCAACTCAATCATATTCCTGCTCGGATGGACCACCATCACACACTTCTTCAGGAACCTGTATCCCAACAACATATCATACTTATCACTCATTCCCTCGATCACATAAAAGTCACCTTCCTCCATCACTACCCCTTCGATTTCTACATTTTCATGCAACATTCCCACCACAGGCACACCTAAATTTCCTATTCCTCGTACCTCCCCTTTACATTTCCTAATTTCACACTCACTCCGCAACTTGTCACATCCATTCTTAAAAAGAACACTGACACTGCACCGAGTATCAATCAAAGCAACCAAACACACCCCTTTGCACCTCACTTTTACACTCATACATTCATGAGCTCTTCCTCCAAACCCTTTTTCATGCAACAATCCTTCACGCACATGCATCACTCTTATTGACCGCACACCAGAGACCCACCCAACTGAATCCCCTTTGTACTAGTTCCCGAACTCCCAACCTGACTCATCCTCTTTCGCCTACACACACTCGCCACATGACCTTCCATTCCACATTCAACACATTTTGCCCGCTGTTCCTTACACATCCTAGCATAATGCCCATTCTTCCCGCAATTACCGCAAACCTCAGTCACACGAGTACCTCGACATCCACTTGCTATATGCCCTACTTGCCCACACCTGTAACACTTAACATCCCTATCTTTCTTACACTCGCTCACCAAATGCCCTGTTTGCCCACACCCGAAGCAAGCTCCCAACGCCCACCGACATTCATTCTTCCTGTGCCCTAGCTTTCCACATCTGTAACATTGCTGCTCTCGTTCACGACTAACCAACCCTAATCTTCCAACGCTTGCACTCCGATCTCTCTTAAGGCGAACCATACTCACATTACTGGCTCTAACACTCCTATCAACCACTCGCTCTGCCATTCGCCTTGGCCCTTCCAAAACTGCCTCCCTATAGCTCTTAAACTCTGGTATAACATCAGCCACTTCAGTCCTAATACTAACACTTCTACTCTCTTTCATAATCCTCTACTATTTCCAAAATGTTGTTCCACGACAACCTTTCATTCGTCCATCGCATTTTCTCCTTACGTTTCAGATTTACAAACTCATACACACTCTCAGGCACAGTCGCCAACAACTTCCTCACTAACTCTTTACACTCATTTATCCCTTCGTCCCCAAACTTTTTCCTGGCTAATGTTTCCAACCTGCACACATACATCGACAACGACTCACCAACATTCATTCTTACCTCATCAAAACCATGCTTTCTCCTATATCTAACACTACTCCTTATCCTCTTCGCCTGTTCCACAATCCTGGCTTTCACACACTCATAAGGCACATTCCCCACACTCATCATTACCCCATACATATTCAACAAAAATCCCGTCAAAAAGCTACCCAACTCTCTTGCCCAGACTCTCCTGTTATCCCCATACTTTGCCTCACAATACCTCTCATATTCCTTAAACAAATCCCCTATGTCCCTACTACCATATTCCTCATATTGTGCACATCTAGGTATCTCTCTCATATATACAGCCTTTCGTACTTCCCGCTCACTCTCACTTTCGCTACTCCTACCATTCTGATCCCTCTTAACCTCGTCCGAATACAGTGAATCAACTTCCATACTAACATCCATGCTCCTGATTACACTCTTCTTACCCTTCTTCCTACCCACCTGTTTCCACTCACCGCTATCCAAATCACTCTCAGCCCTCTCCCCAATGTATTCAGTCCTAGTCTCATCCTGTCCGTCATCCTTCCTAACCCTCTTTCCCTTAGTCGTCTTCTTTTCCTCAGCCCCCTTCTTATTCTTGTCCTCAGGTTTATCCTTATCCTGTCTCTTTCCCTTCTTTCCTTTACCTATCACAAACAAGTCACCTTCGTCACTCGTAGTTTCATCCCCTCGCTCTTCCACTGTCTTCACCACTTCTGGCCTATCACAAGACCCAGTAGGCCTACCCCCTACAGCTCCCTCTCCCATGAACCCCTTCATCATCTCCTTCACTGCATTCATCATCACTAAGAATTTATCGTCCATTTTCTCAACCATTCTCTCTTCCGCTCCTTTCACTTCTTCTTTCATTTCCACTTTTGCACTCCTTAGCATTCCTCTCATTTCCTCTAACTCGCTCTTCAGCTCCTCACACTCTACCCTCAACCTCTCATTATCCACTTCCAATTGTCCTCTTACTTCCCTCTCCAACCTCAACTCCTCCTTCAGCCTCTCCACCTCACTCAATCCTTCCATCCTAAACTTTCTCACCAATCACACACACACTAGCCTAGACCAATTGTCCTGCAGCTGCCACACCAGCAGTCCCTGTTCGGTCGCCAAAAATAATGTGGCGGGATCACAAAAAACAAGTAACCTCCCCACATAAACTTAACCTGTCTGGCTATCAAACCCACCTTCAATCACACTTTCCACTTAACACTACAAAATACAGCAGGACAATTGACCCAATACCTACATACAGAACAAAAAACACAAACAGGTACTCACCTCTGGCTTCTGATACCTAGGGCTAGGCTGTGCTGTCGTCCACTGGGTATAGGCTATAGGCTAGCCAACACACAACCACCGCCGACAACCAAACACAAATCAACCACCCAAGACCCACAACCCCACAAAAACTCAATAACCCAACAAATCACTGCAAACGAACACCAACCGCCTGAAAGAACACGACAACCACACAACTCACAGAAGCACAACAACCCGCCAAAACCAACACTGCCCCAACCACCACTAACAGACACCAAAAATGCACCACAAACCTTCTTAACCTCACCACAACCAGACAGACACACGCACAACAACTTCACAACCCCAAAATCTATCAAATAACACCCAAACAACGAAACACCAAAGGATAACCGCTGCCAAAACCGACACTGACTTTACCAGACAGACACCTCACTGCTTACACTCTCGTAACAGACTTCCATTGACTACCTACAGAGCGCCACAACAGACATGCTTCCGACCGCCATTTAACCACTCCCATTCATTCTTCCACCAATCTCTCTCTCTCTCTCTCTCTCTCTCTCTCTCTCTCTCTCTCTCTCTCTCTCTCTCTCTCACACACACAACCTTTGGAGATGTTGTCAAATATAAACTATTATTACTCCTCCATACCGTCTGTAAATGTAAAAACACTTAGTTGTCGAACCAGGTGAGAGAGAACACACCAGACTGTAGAATTTGGCGTGTCTTGCTCTGATGTTTGGAGAAATTCAGTTTTGTCAGAAATTTGTGACATAAGATATTAGACAATATCCCCCCAGATGCTGCCTCTTACTTATCTCCTCTCCACACCATACATGGGGCACCATTAGCCAGAATTGTGGCTATGTCTTTATATTACTTATTTCAAACACATTGGGTGCAACTGCTGATATCTTGAAGCAGCTGCCAGTGGTGAGGCATATTTGCCTATTGAGAATGTCTCGGCTGGCTGGGCTTGCTGCACCACCTTATCACTTGTTGGAATTTCCATAGTTGCAACTTCTGTAGACAAATGGTCATTGCCAGCTAGGGTGACTGTGGCTAGTTGCTGCCGAGACCTGTCCCTCACCATTGGAAGTGTCTTGGCTGCAGCTGGCAATCAACATCTTAGCATCACTTGCTGACAATGCTGTGGCTCCAAAGGAAACTATGGAAACTACTGCTGGCCTTCATTTTGCATGCAGACACATCAGTCTGACAGGTGGTGGCACCCCATTTATGCCAGTTTGAATGGCTACAACAAGAGAGATATCTGACTTAACTGCAACTAACCATTTGTGTTGCCTGCAGAGATCCTTATGTTAACTGTTAGGACTCGTCATTACTTGCTCGATTAGTGCAGCTGTGGATGCTGCTGTCTTTCTTGTCCCATAGATCTGAAACATCCAATTTTGGTCCCATCGTTACAACTGACTGGTACTGGACCCCGTCATTGCCGTCTGAGATTACACCAGCTGCAACTACAGTTTCCTTCATTGGTGCCAGCTTGAATATCTGTGACTGTGCCTTCTGTTGACTCATATTGTTGGCTACTCAGATTGTTGGAGATGCATCTGCAATTGGCCCCTTGATGTTACATGCTGGAAATGCCACAGCTGCGGTGAAACTTGAGCTGGGATAACATGTATATACCCTCAGCTCTTCACATATTGGATTTCTGCAGATGTAGTTTGTCCTCAACATTTTCTGCTAAAAATGCCACAGTTGGAGCAGACATGTCTAATGGCTCCCATTGTTACTTCCTTGGATCCCCAAGCTTCGATGCTGCTGACCACATGGCTGCTGCTAGCACCTGTCGTTGTTTGCAGTGATCTTTGTAACATTAGCAATTGTTACTGAGCCTGTTCATCACCTGCTGGAAATGCTAATGCAACCAGGTGCTGCTGGCCCTTGTTGATAGCTTCTGGGAATTCCAAGATTGGAGAGTCCTGCTGTTTGCTCTTGTTGTTGCCTACCGGTTCTTACTGTCTCTGTGAGGACCTCCATAATTTCTGGGATGCTGGAAACAGCGAGAGCCATGTAAAAAAAAAATAACCCCCCAAATTTTCAACATTGCTCAGTAACTTACTTTCCTCAACAATATGCAATCTGAGGTCATAAAAAGAGTATACCTAACACATTCAGAATAAATTGGTATTGATAATACTAATAAAAGAATAGTTAGTAGCACTGTTGCCAACCAAATTCATTTACCAATACTAATTTGAAGATCTAAGAATTAGAATAGCTAACCAGCTTAATAGTAAAGCAATAATAATTTGTAATCTAAAGTTACTATTGTAGTGACAAAACTGAATAAGTAGAGATTATTAAATCTTCACAATCAGCTGTAGTTTCAGTAGTTTGTTTTACTCTAGTATTTTGCTTTCTTATACTACTGTATATCATTACTTACAACTTGTTGACTTTTGGTAGGTAAGGTGCCCCAGAGATGCAAGCAACTCCATAGTATTGTGGTGCAAAAGTGTTACGAGCAAAGTAAAATCTCCGTATTCCTTCTTCCATGGCAAGATACCGCAAGCTCAAGTGTCCATTGATGAGTACGAGTTTGTCAGTAGAAATCTGTTTGAAATGTAAGAGTTTCAGAGTAAAAGAGCAATGATTGTCTATCTTTGATTACCTGGCTCCTATAGAAAAGTAATTTCTGTGAGTACTAGTAATCACATTCTTACGCATCAATATAACCATCAACTGTAAGTTTATGTAAGTCTGCATAATTAACGTATCTACTGCCTCACAGCCACAACAATATTTTCAAACGGTTATTTATGTTGGAGTAAACTATGTTATTAATAACTATTAATATAATACCCAATCCCTAAGGCTACACAGGACACCCAGTTTTATATATAATTAGGCAAATATAATGCTGCTTGTAAGGGGATAAAAAAATCATTTAACAGCATTAAATCATTCACTAGAATTGACACATACTATGTCTACTATAGTACAGTGCTACTACAGTATTTCATATGTCAATTGCAAGTTACGTGAAAAAACTGCCCGTGATCTGTACAAAAAAATGTCCATTGTTCACTTATTCACTGTCAATTCGCTTCTCACTAATGCATTATGATAAGTGAGGAAGGTATTAGTGTGACACTGCCAAACATATGTCGCACACAGAGTGACACTACAGTCAAAACTAATTCGCTGCAAGACAAGTCCATGGATGAACTGATAGGGAAATTTAGCCCAATAGAAAGATTGTACTATAAAAAGGACATTTACTTTATCATTGGTTTAAATCTAATTTTGAAAATACTTTTTAGGTGAGAATTTCAAAAAACTAAATTTATAAAATTTAGTAAGCAGTGCTAAATGGCCTAGCTGCCCCAGTGTTTGGCTCTGAAGCCTAAATTTCATAATTCAGTCCATGACATAAAGCCTTGGCAATGTGAAAATTTATATCAACACTTAAACTAACCTTACTTTAACAAACAAATGATGCCTAATTTTCTCTAATATTGTATCTTGAGTTAAAAATGATAATTTTCCTGCTCTGACTCGGCAATTGAAAAAATTCATCGACATTTCTGCAACAACAATGGTAAAAATAACCGACGCTTACCTTGTGCATAACATCTTTAGAATGCCTTATGAAGCTTTTCGATTCGTCTCTGTGGTTGAATAATTTAAAAGTTTCAGCATATATACCCTCTGTAGCACTCTGAAAGGTTTTTCACAAGATCACTAATTGTCATTCACCAAAGTGATAAGAAGTTAAGACTGCAAATGCAATGAACATCATTTTATGCATAAACTAACTTAAGAGCTTTGCGCTTTATTGAAGCTTGCATGTTCTATGACCTAGTCCTTTATTTAGTAGTACTTATACCATGGATTTTATTAAAATATTTTACTGATTCAGTTCCATCTAGTTGCGGCCGTTACTGAAGAAATATGCTCCTAAATAATTAACACAATATATTGTATACTATTACTTTAGCACTGATGACAATAACTTTAGTCTTAGAATAAAAGAAATAGTAAGATCATTGAAAATAAAACAATGAAAAGAATCTAAACATTGAGAAATCTACAAGTCCTAATGATGAATACTTACATGCAATAAAAGTAGCTTGTGGAAGCATGCTTAATCTTAATTGTTTTATACAGTAAGTATGCAATAACATAGAAAGACTGCCAAGTCACGAAGGAAGCTACAGGCTTGCTTGATGAGGCAACTAATCCAGTGATGATGAATAAATGCAAGTATTCCAGGACAGTGCCTATCCATATTGAGAGCTGCTTCGGCTAACGTAGCTACTACTAAAAAATGAATTTGAATATGTTTTCATGACCCTCGGCTTTTTAGAGCACTAAAAGTGTAAATGACGATAGATTTACTGAGCCAAGATAAAAAAAAAATACTACAGAAAAAAAAATATAAGAAACCTATGAGATACGTATCCGAAAACCCCTGCAGGGGGTAGTGCCGTGAGTGCACCTCACACGGTACACCGTACGCATTACTTATGGCTCTTTGCACCGTCCAAAAGGCCCTTAGCGGCAACCGTTTCATTCCTTTTCCTATACCTTGCTTCATATTCTTTTCTTCCATCTTGATTTCCACCCTTTCCTAACAATTGTCTCATAGAGCGGTTGTGAGGTTTTCCTCCTATTGCATCATTTTACTCTCGATTTCCGTTCAAGCGATGGATAACCTCATAGGCCAAAGCGCTTGTCCTTTGGCCTAAATTTCATATTCCATTCCTATCCGACAACAAACGAAATAAATTCTATTCACATACGGCTATGGCATAGGGTAGGTACTTATTCTCGAAAATCATAAACTATGAATGAAAAATCGAAGAGGACTCGTGTGATGGACTGAGCGAGAGCCTACAAAAACTAAACCAGGCTACAAACAAAGTGCGACTTAACCTTCGTCCTTCCCGTTTATTTATTTATTTATTTTATTTTTTACTAGTGATGCTTCCATCAGAGACAATAGTTTGGAACGGTTCACTCTCAAAAGAACGCTACTACTAACCCTGAAGAGATATTCCATGCTTGTGCCCCTTGTAATTACAAGAGTGAATCCATCCTTTGTCGCAGCCGGGAGGTCAGTGAGGCCGTCAATCGGCTTTTCAAATGACGGCTTAATCAGCGTTGCAATCAATATGCCAGAATACAGAGCTGAAAAGGTCATGTACATTTAATCATCATTTAATTTACTATTCACAAAATAATTTCTTTTTAATTTGCCTCTTAAGATTAATTTCAGAGAAAATTTTAAATTTGCTAAACCCATATATCAGTCAAGATCTACTGGGTGAATTAGATTAGAAGTGATTATTCCAATTATGATTATTTAAAACCCAGCTTAATCAGCTTTTGAACATCACATCTCACGAGGAAAAACACAAACTGACAAAAACTGGCCAATTTGTATGTCCCATCACTGAAACTGCTTGCAATGAAAAGTTCACTTACCTGATATGTTGAGGCAGAAGAGATACCAGAAGAGCAGTAAGAATTGGTGGGGTAAATAATTGGTTTCGATGAGGCTGTCTTGCATCAGAATACTCCTGAAAATACTGAAGATGGAATCGTTTATGCGGTGGTCTTTGGGTTTCTCTGGCAAATATTTCCCCATTATCCAAGTCTCCACAGTTAGAAGAACCCCAACTGTCAGAATCGAAATAATTATGTACATCCAGACCTGAGAGTTAAAACAAGATAATGATATTAAAATACAGCTTTACAGAAAATGGAACAATGTTTTTTTAAGAATAGCTCAAACAAAGAACAAACGCAAAATCCGCAAAAATAGTAAGGTTCAACAACAATTTCAAAGCACATACACAGAACACGATTTCCAGCACAAACCAGAGGAGACCAATGACAACATGGAAAGTCTAAGCGAAATGCAATTCCAGAGGTTGAGCCCACAAAGAGGTTCTGGAACATAACTGGAGGAACCAATATCCCACCAAAAAGAATGAAGTCAACTTCAGGACCAGAAGAACGAATAAAGAAGCAGAGTTAAATGATGAGAGATGAGCATCATGACCAGGAAAGTAAGAAAACAACTGGAAAAGGTGCTTAATTGGAAAGCCCTATCACCAGCCTTTAACGGATACATAGAAAAAAAAGACGCCTCACACTGGATGACAACGGGCAGAACATCATTGCATCATTGGTACAAAAAGACTGAGAAAAGGGCAATACAGTTAGTTACTTCCGACGTATTACATGCCTGCCAGTCATGCAGAAATCACTAACAGGAATAGTGTGAGAAACTCTATAACTACCTCGAAGAAACACTATACCAATGGAACAGAGAGGATGCTGCAGGACATGCAGTGGGATCAAAGACCTCCTCCCAATAGACAAGATAGAGTTAAAAAAAGAAAAAACTAAATATGGTTTGGATTGACTATAAGGTGAGGTCAGATATAATCCCTCACTAGTGCCTGACTGAATGTTTGAGCATCTATGGGATGCAGAAACTTAGTAACCTTACTCTGTTAAGACGGAGCTGCCCTGGAAGCCAACCCCTTTTTTCACAATTCCCAATAGGGTAGACCACCTGTGCTTGACTTGTGAATGAGCCTAATGAAATTATGCCACAAGAAATTTGATCAGCTTGTTCCCACTGAATTTCCTACAGCAGCCTTCTTGATCTTTTGGTATGGCGTTTGTTCCCTCCAGGTGGATGTACAGTACCAAGTTGGAAGACAAGGGACAGTCATCAATCGTTTAATGTTCCACTGAGGGGTTAGAGATGTGTACTTCTGGTGATAGAAGTTCACTCTCGACGTGGTTAGGAAGCCGTTGGTCCCGTTGCTGAATAACCACTGGTTCCATGCAAAGTAAAAACACCATACAAACAAACAATCGTTTAATGTTCGGGAATGACAGCAGTCCTGATATAAACCAAAGGTATGAAAATGGAGTTTGGCATTGATGAATGTGCAGTTGTCGATTTTGTAAAAGGAAAATAGTTAAGAATGAAGAATTCCTATTCCCAGAAGAGAGAATAATCGAGGGTATAGAAAAACCTGACCGCATATACCTATGAATCGTAAAGGCTGACAATATCAAACACCAGGAAATAAATGTCAGCTTCAAAGAGAAGAATCCTCCAAGACTAGAGCAATACTGTAGTCCAAGTTCGACAGTGGGAATAGGAACATATGTGAAGGCAGTAGTTATGGACTATGCCAGTATTAGAATACAATGAAGGATAACAGACTGGAGAAATGAAAACCCTGAAATTATACACAGAATAACAAGAAAGCTGATCAATAACGGGCCTACAAGTGTGGTAAGGCTGTTCTCCAAGAAAAAAAGATGGAAGAGGAATGCAGTGTGGAGGGCAGCATCAACATGAAAAGCAAACATTTTGGCAGAACCTAGACCAGTGATGTTAATATCTTGTCATGAAATACTCTTCTCAGTAGACAAACAGCCTGAAAAACATACGGAGAAATGGAAAAATATACAAATGTGTGGCGATTAACAGATGCAGACTTCAGATGTAGCTGGAGACGGCTGTTGACAACAGCTGACAGGGGAGAGAGCTCGAGATAGAGACTATGATGTAAGGACTGACCATGTCATACAGGCTCGAAGAAGAAACCCAAAGAAAAGGGAAGAGAGAAACACCAGGATGTAAATCCAGACTTAGAGACACCAGCCTTATAAGAACAACTTTTGGGCCACCTACATGGATTATTATTAACTACTAAGAGGGAAATGTTGAAATATCGCAGTTATTTCTATTTTAGCATATTTCTATCTGTAATTTTGCTGGTTATAGCGTTACCTAGAGCGATTCAAGCCATAAACTGGAGCTAATATTGAAGTTTAAAACAAAATATGAAAATATATTTGAATCACATGAATCCAGATAACAGCTGTCGTAAAAAGAGTGTGATATTTTATAGATTCCTTACAGTCAGTAGCTAATTAAACTAGGAATATTAAGTAAGCTTTTTTTTTACAAGGCATGATTGTGTGAGTATTAACAATACACGAACTTGAGAGACAATGCTCAATTTAGACTCTAACCCTCAGATTGTTTTTCTTATAGAACAAGTAAAGAATGCAGTTTCTTCGGCACAATCGAGTATTCTGTAAAGCGTATAATGCTTCATGAAACTCTCAGCCACGGCCAATGAAACATTATTCACGGTCTCGTGGTGGCCTGTGTTATTGGCACCTATATCGGTGCCAGATCCATGATCATGGCTAACTTTAACCTTCAATAAAATAAAAACTACTAAGGCTAGAGAGCTGCAATTAGGCATGTTTGATGATTGGAGGGTGGATGATCAGCATATCAATTTGCAACCCTCTAGCCTCAGTAGTTTTTAAGATCTGAAAGCAGACAGAAAAAGTGCGGACGGACAGACAAGAAACCATCTCAGTAGTTTTCTTATACAGAAAACTAAAAAGAGACTAGCTTATAAAAAGGAAGCTGTTTCATACCGTTATCAAGAAAGAAAAATAATGACTTTACCAATAATGAGAAAGGAGACAAAATTGCAAACGTTCTGTTCTTTTCCTTCGGAGCTCTGGACAACAGGGTCAGGGTTTCGATGTAATGTGGGTAGGTAAAGTCAATTACAGTCTCCCGAACACCTGCAAAGAAATTGGAAGACTTTAATCATCACTTTTTAAATGTGAAAATTCAACATCACTCTCTTTTAAACTTTCTTGGTTCTGAAATCGTGCTCTCTCTC
>NC_087203.1:57726488-57753988 GCF_015104395.2 Macrobrachium nipponense | reverse complement strand
ATACATGTTGAATTGCCCTAGATGTAATCTAGGGACCTACGTGGGATCCACACACAGGTTACTAAGGGTCAGAATTGATTGTCATAAGGGCGTTAACTATCGAGCTGGTAACAAACTTGCTATTCCTGAATTTTCCAACATCAACAACACGCCAATAAATGCAGACGTATTATACAATACAAAGATTATGAAATATTGGGACGGGCACCGATTGGCAAACTATTGACAATCCTGGAGTCCTTGTTTATTAAACAGCTTCTTCCTCAACTGAACACTTAGCAGTCTTCCTCGACAACTCTTGACCTTACATGAGCTGCTGCCTTTTGTCATTTCCGGTTTGTTCCTTCTGACTTCCGTCCTTCCTTCTCTCTTGATGGGTGGTTCTGCTACAACTAGTTTTAATTTTGTTATCTATAATGCATTATGTCTTGTATTTGTATTTTAGCGCTTTTAATGTTAATTTTATTGTTTGTTGTCTTTATAGCTTGAAAATGAAACCTGTATGTTTTGAAACGTCTCAATAAATGTATTTTAAGGACCACCTGGGATGTACTATTTCCTCCTTCAACAGTCTTCTATGATATATATATATATATATATATATATATATATATATATATATATATATATATATATACTGTAAACACACATATATACATACATACATACATATACACACACACATATGTACATACATATAATATATTTATCAATTATTACTTCCCACACTATGTGACGCCATGGGACCAAGGAAATTCCGCCACTTATGTCTTTCCTCTGGTTTGATTTCCCACAACCTCTACTCCTCTTCTGCCTTCCCTCTCACAGTTCTCATTCAAGAAGGCCAGGAACTTCCGACTCTCCTGGTACCCACAGGAGCCAAGACGACACCACCACGGATGTAGTCTTCTCCCAGGGCCTGTGTTAAGGACACGTCCCAGACATCTCCGTCTCTCTTTCTTCATCATCCCATGGCACCGTCTAACGGCATCGTTTCATATTCTTATTCGTCCTGCCACACGACTCCTCATATTTTTCTCTAATTTTTATTCTTAAACTAACAAAATCTTGCAGATATAGTTTTATTGTTACATCATGATTTCTGTCGCAATCTGGCTTTGCCTCAGAATCGAAATCAACTCATCTCAACCATCACAGCTTAAGGTCGAAACCTGACAGTGGTAGAGTGTAAGTTGTTTAAAAGGACATTTGTGGCTTAATATTTAAGACTATAATGTCATGTTCGAGTTAGTAAACAAAATTCCCATAATTATTAAACCTCCTTGTAAAAAACAGGGGTACTATTAACTTAACACTTAGACCATCAGGATTAAAAGGCTT
Organism: Macrobrachium nipponense; assembly: GCF_015104395.2. Lineage (NCBI taxonomy): Eukaryota > Metazoa > Arthropoda > Malacostraca > Decapoda > Palaemonidae > Macrobrachium > Macrobrachium nipponense. Next base: position 57,752,647 of record NC_087203.1, on the reverse strand, counting down.
AGGATTTAGACGTTCCTCACGAATATTTTCTCACATTTTTTCTTAGCCTTATTTTTTACAGTTTCTCAAGGTTATGTTTAAGCCTGTTTGCTATAACCTTGAATGGTTCTTATTATATAGATAACTTAATTTATATTTTCATAACGCCATTTATACCGACTCACAATGATCAGAATGAGGCCCAAAAACCAACAGTAAGATTGACTTGGAGTGAACTCACGTGAAGTTAAGAGCTTCGCCGAGGGACTTCATCATTGTATATTCGAACCCAGCAACAGCCGTGAGTTCACCGTCGGCTTGCTGTTGCAGCACAATGTAAGGATTGTTATCCATCGCCGTTATTGTCAGCCGACGGCCTTCGAAGTTAGAATAAAATCTATCGAGATCAGTGAACACTTCAGAAGACAGACGAGAATTGTAACCGTTGGAGGTTTTCTCCCACGTTCCGATATCTTTCAGCCTGAAATATTTAGCATAGCTCCAGAATGAAACATTTCGAAACGCTTCATATTTTAGAATTATAATTTGAAGACCCTTATGATGGGAAAATAATTTTGTTTTATCTTATACCGACACTGTTATGGAATGCCAATATTGTACGTGGAAGACTAAGAATATACTTAACAGTCACATACATGTCATATATTCATATGCTTGCATTGGTGACAGGAGTGTGCACGAACTCAAACAAGTGTGCTATGAATGTTATTCCTACAAGATATTTTAAACTATGATCTTACCAAACTGTCCCATCGATCCTCATCCTCGTTGAAAAGAGTTTGAATAGATTGGTTTTCTCAAACTCAATTACGACCACCTGAAAATTAGATGACTGATTTAGTCCTTCACTTACTCTTCAGAATAATAATAACTATTACACAGCAGGTGTCCTACGAATAACTATACTCTGTTTTTTTTCCATCTGTCCACCCGCCTGTGGTGTTTCCGTATGGTAACACTGCATCCCGGGCTTTAGATAGTTACATTCAACAATAATAACAATATTCTATTTCAATAATTAACGGTGTAATTCGCATACAGTAAATTATTAAAACACTTTTCAGTTGCAAATGTACACCCAGATATCCTTTTATTTACCTAAAACTTACACATAGCGTAACTATCTAAAGCCCGGGACGCAGTGTTACCATACGAAAACACCACAGGCGGGTGGACAGATGGAAAAAAACAGAGTATAGTAATAATTTAAAGGTCAAAGATTTATTTTTAAGATGATTTCATTAACTAGGGATATGTAATTCGCAATACTTCGTAATTACCGGGGTTTAATGATTGGTTACAAAATTGCCGTTGAGAGGAAGGCGACATCATTCCAAGCAAACCTACATAAAAAGTTTGAGATATTCAGTTTACGTTTTCATGGACTTCAAGTTCGGTAGACAGAGCATTAAAAAGAAATGATTTCAACATCTTTCACTGTCAATGAGCTTTGTAGTCTTACCTGTGATCCCTCTCTCAGGACCGTCTCCAGCAGACTCACTACCTCCCTCGATATCGCCACCACGATCCACCAAAAGGACCGACTCTCCAGATTCCGCGATGCCACCTTCCAGAAAGATGATCATTACTTTTTTGTCATGTTTCTTCTTTGATGTCAAATTTGAAATTGTTTCATAATCGTTGAGCTTTCAAGAGACTGAATGGTTTTAGTTCGTATTTACGTTTCTTGTGCATGATTCTAATTAATTTCTTACTTGTGCAGGCATGGCATAACCATGGTTTTAGATATACAGTACTCCAGAGTGTTAATTATATTTGAAGAGGAGACTACCGGGTAGCCTAAAAATAAAAAAATAAAAATAGAAAAAAAAACTTGAATAATAAACAAAGCTACCAGCTGCATATGCCGCACTTTATTTATACCTTAACGGTTTAATAATGTTCTACGATGCAAATTAACACTTACCAGCTTAAATATCTGAATGATGTTGTCCAGAGAGCAAAATACAACGATGTGCCTTCTATCAGTGGAAGTGTCGGCCGCAGGAGAAGAGATGATGGCGAAAAGTAGGTCGTGTCCGGAAACGAGTTTGACCAGGGTTATTTCGTGGCTGTCTTCGGAGAGTAATTTCAGCCTGGTATCCATATCTGAAGTGGTGGTACAAACGTTTGTTATTCTCGCTGAAGTCATTGTAATCTTAGAAGTAAGGACAGGAAGGAATATAGAATTTTGATCGAAAGCCATGTGCTGGGACCCAAGAGGTCATTGGCGCTGGAAGGGAACTGAGAGCAGAAAGGTTGGAAAGGTGTAACAGGAGGAACACCTCGCAGTTGCACTATGAAACAATTGTTACGGGTGGGAGGATAGCAAGATGTAAGGAAGGACGTATGAGTGGAAGTTCAGTAAAAGGAATGAAAAGGGTTGCAGCTAGGGGCCGAAGAGGCGCTGTCATGAATCTTCTTAGAAGTAAGAAAACATTTTAATTCAGGGAGATGATATTTTCTGTCATATACTTTTTCCAGTCGTCTTCATTACGGGAAGGAGAAAAAAATACACGGAGATAAAAAAAAATAATACAAACAATAAGATGGAATATTACAAAAGAGTAAAAATAAACAAATGATTGTTCTATGGGTAATATTCTTGGCTTCCCAAACATACCCGGGTATGTGTTATCGTAGACCATGTAGAGCCGATTTGCTGGAGACATCTTAGCGAGGAATAACAGTATTTCTTTTGTTGTAATCGGCGATACAGCTTTGTCCCTGGGAATGAATAAATGGATAAAGTTTACACACGCGTACACACACACTCATAATATATATACATATACATACATACATACATACATACATACATATACATATATATATATATATATATATATATATATATATATATATATATATATATATGAATATATATATATATATATATATATATATATATATATATATATATATAAATCACAGAAGAGAGAGAGAGAGAGAGAGAGAATATGAACATATATGCAGTAATATCATTAAAGATATTTTCAATGTTTATGCTACGGCATCTTCAGAGTGAAGAAGATAATTTGGTCTTACGCCTTATCCCCTAGATTAAAATTCGAATGCTGCATTCTTTCCATGAGTTGTCCGCTCAGTGTTATTTTTGTGGGGGAAGATTCTATCCGTAGCCTTCGTTCACAAAAACTTGTTTTGATCATCCAGCCTAAAAATAAATAAATAGATAAATAAATAGATAAGTAAAAAAATATTGCTTAAACAATTTTGTATTGTTTGATAATTACTTATCACTGCAAATAACAGCTGATTGGGAGGCATATTATTTAGAACTTTATTTTTGTTACAAACATTGAAATTGAAATTTTCATGCCATTACGACTGATGTCCTGAAAAGTAGTAATACTGAGAATGAACATGGTAACATGGTAACTTGGTAACCAGGCATAATAACTGATGAATAGGCATATTTGATCACTATGATAAATTTCTAGCACAATATTTTGCGATGGTTCAGCCTTTCTCAAAGCTTCTAATATGCTAGTATTTATAAATATTAAACCTGCAATTTATCCCTTTTTCCTCATATACACCAAATCTTTTGCAACTGTATTCCCTGAATGCAGAATCACCATCCGACTTAAACAAAAGAAGGTCGAGTCTGCGGTCGGCGCCAATGAACAGGATGTATCCTAAAACCAAAAATTATTAATATTTTATCATTATTATTTTTGAATGTCAGCACTAGACGCCAGTCAGTGATCTGATTGGTTGATTATGAAATTTAGGTCTTGAGGATTATTCAGCGCCCTAATGAAAACGAAATATATAAATTAGTATGATTAATTATGAATACGTGAATGATAAGTGTTCAAATATGAACGTAAAAAATGAAGAGTGATGGATAAAATCAATAGAAGAATAAACAATTATCGAAATTTTATATTTAAAAATATATACTTCATAAAATGAAAATGACTAAAATCTTGACTAAATATACTGAAATCATATCTTATTAAAATAACCAGATTCTTTCAGATAACCCATAAGGTTATCTACCTCAACACCATCATCTAAAATTTCTAAAATAGTCTTCCCTGTTATTAAGTACTTTAAATCTAGGACAGTGCACCTGTAAGTGCTCAACTGACAACTGACCATCACAGTGAGCTCAACCTGGGGCACTGGTTCCCTCTGAAATATAACTATGGGTGAAGCAAGTATGGCCAATCCTAAGCCGTGTTAGGATGATCTCGAATTCTCTGATGTTATCAAAACCCTAACTCCAAAATTCAATACTTTTTCTGATATTTGTGTACTTCCTATTTGGGGATAAAATAGGGAAAATCCATCTCTGCTGCCATTTCTTACGGATGCACCTTCTAATGACTGGATGCACATCCAAATGTGGCACCTTATTAGTTAAGAAATCACATCTGGCAGCATCCTTTGCTTCCCTACAAAATAACACCTATTTCCCAGTATCACATGTTCATTTTGAGGTCATTCTCATCAATCTTTTCTGTTTTATCGGCTATGATCAGTTTATGCGACCTAAGTATATTATTAAGTATCTTAACAGCCTTTTTTGGTTTGTTTAATATGATTGGGTGCCTTATTTGAATAATAACCATAATAATCGTCATCATCTTATATTTCTTTAACTACCTACATAAATAAGGCTTTATCAGAAATCCAGAAAAGCTTCCACGATTACGGAAAAGAAGCAGTAATACCTTTTTAAAGATCATATTCCGGGCACTTCTTCTGCTAACTACTTACCGAGTCTGAACAACCAACTCCCTCCCTTACTGATGAGGCAATGATGAACAATCGGAGTATGATAGGGCAATAACCAGGCATGTAGCCACCTTCGTCACCTACTCCGATGTGCTAGTACATAACACGGCGGAAGCTGCTTGGAACGCCGTATTTAGTACTGGCCCCTCGGGGATCAAAGTATTATTTACACCCATTTCTATATTGTGTGGTCGACAAAGTATATTGATAAAAGACATCTTCGTGCAGCCTTCTACTACGTTTATACTGGAGGATAATAGAAAGCAAAGTCGGGAATACTGCCCTGTAGACACAAAAGAAGCATCATCCCTAACATCTTATACCTGCTTCCCCAAACGCTGCAAACAAAGAAACCGCCCAAATACCCAAGAGTCCATGTTTTCATAAGACCAGCTTAATCAGTTCTAATTAAAGCTCTCCATTTTTCCAAGAGAATAAAAGAGGGTTCGGAGTACACTTGCACAAGCAACGTTGATTCTTCTTCTCAAGCCACGTTAAAAGTCCCATAATAAGAATTTATATTCTAATTACGCTGAAGCGGAAGTCAAATATGTTCCTAGCCTGCCGCAGCCAGGTTAAGCAACGCTTGGAAGGGTGGTCAGACATGCATATAAGACGCAGGTGGCCTTTACAGAGGAAGAAGGCCACGAATTGACAATGATCTGGTGAGAGCGAAGGCATTCAGTAAATAATTATAAACTTAGCACATAAAATATAGGATGCACTTACAGAAAAATGCGATGATCAGCAGAAGTTTCCATCTCATGATCGGGTTCTCTGAAAGACAAATGAGAAGAGAAAATTCACTGTATTATGCTATGTGGACACAAAATTAACTCGAAAACTTACGGATGAATTCGACACTAACCAAATTATTCGTAAATGGTTTGACTTGGGTAAATATGTGGTAAAAGACTGTGAACGCGCCCAAACACTTGAAAGGTCTAATTTCACAATGGTAATACTATTTGACATGTGTATATATACATACATACTACTATACATACACGTGTATGCTTTTGCAAAAGCCTTTCGAAGAGAACACTTATCCACGAAGCCTTTGAGACACACTTACTCATGAGTATTCCACAAAGTATAAGAGGTATGTATTTTGTGGCGGTTGCTGTTGTGATAAGGTTAAACAGAACCGCAGAGCTAGCAGAAAGAGAGTGGGTAGGCAAGGGAGAGAGGTGAAGTTAGGGAATCTGGAAGAAGCAAAGAAAAATTGGTGCGATTACAGTCCTAGGTGGAGGAGTTCGGCAGCCCTCCCACTATTTCACGGCTAATAGAGAGAAGTCTTGTTGAAAGTAGTTGGATGAGCATCTTAAAGTAAGAGAAATCCACAAGAATCAGTAAACTAAAACTTGATCAGTCTCCTTCTCCCAATGCCTCGTTCAAGGTGGGTGTTGAATGTTATTTAAATATCCCAAGCCTGATTAATGGTTTTCTTACTGTTACTATATGTATGCATGAACGTCATTTTTATCCGTTTATTGCATAGCTTATCTCAAATTTTTCTTTTCATTTTACTGTACTGAGTCCATCTGTTTTTTTTTTTATTTATTTAGCATGCACGGGTTAATTACTTCGCAAGTAAATAGTTTTCTTTGACTTGTTTTCTGTGGCTCAGCCTTCAAGGTGAATGATATTTAAAACAAATGCTAGTAATAACACCTTTATTTCGCTATTTCAGATATTTTGAATTATTACATTGTTTCTTTCAGACAACAGGGTGTTGCTAGTCACATCAGAGTTGCATTATACTGTTATTCATTCATTCATTCATTGCAATGAAGGCCGATCAAAACCCGGAGAGGAAGTGTGAATGTGAACCGATCCAAATCAGTCAGTTGATCAAGCTTCATCTGAGCTAGTAGTGGATTTTCGTCCAGTCGATTTCTTTTTTTTATTTTTTTTTTTTTAGTATCTATGTTTAGGTTTAGATTTATTTTCTTTGTACCAGAAATGTATCAATCTTGCTGTTATTGCAACATCTCTGTTAAACAAATGTATATTTATGGATTCTTTTTTTCTGAGGCATTAAATATAAAGCGATTCCTCCCTCACTGCGACTCAATCCTGATCTTATCCTTTCCGTAGCAAAAGGAAGAGCATATTTCTTATGTAAGTGATCTATAACATGGCGGGGTATTCTTTTCTTTTATAGTTTGATTTATTTGTTGGCATATACTCCTTGTTATCTGTTTCATATTCTGACCTAAGAGCTTTATCACTTCCCTTGGAAGTGCAAGATGTAAACACAATAGGGATATTGATATTTACTTTATATAATAAAAAGGAATCTTTCATGATTATTAACTGGAATGATTTGAATGACAGACATTTTGAAGACTGCGGTTGTAGAATCTGCAGCATAACATGAGGAATAATTATGAACATCTTTTTTTCCTGCTATCGATAATAGTAACAGCGCTTCTTTAAACAGGTTTAGGCCAAACTTTCAAAGCATTTTCATGCGGTAGATTAACAAATACGTTCATGCAGCGAAGCCTTACGTCCCGTGAACTCCTGTGAACACTTTAGTGTAGCGTTTAAGTATTTAGAATTATTCTGAATAAATATAGCAGTTGGATAAATTAATTCAATTAAATTTATTTGTTCATGTTGACGAAGCTTAGAGTCAGATAAAGCACCTCTTTTCGCCACAAAACCACCGACTTGTGTAAAGGTTCTCGCTGCTGTGACAGTGCTACCGAAATATTCTGTTTCTTAAAATACCTGGAAACTGAAATGAATTTTATCACAATTTTTCCTCTTATGTGCAATGGACTGGCCATTGAAAGCAATCTCGCATTGTCCTCGCAAACCATTATCTCGATTTTGTCATATGTGATTAATTGGAGTGATCAACTTCCCTTTGAACTCACTGCGAAGGAAGAATAGACCAAGTCTCATGCAATTTATGACAGTGTGCGCTTTTAATTGGTACTCCAGGTTTCAAGGAACTGTAATATTTAAAAATCTGCACACGTTGAAAAATAATGCAAAACTTATTTAATCAATTCTCTACTTTTGTTTATATTTACGTTACCAACTAAGACGTTTTGTTTAAAACCAAAACAAAATTTCAATGCATGTAGAAAAATAGAATTAAACAGAGACAGGAGCAAACTTACTCGGAGGGATGCGTGTTGTCCAAACGAGCAGCCAACGCCAATTAAACAGGTTTGATGCCGAACACAGCCCGCTGGGGGGACCTTCCAAGAAGTCATATTGCCCCTCCCACAATCTCGTCCAATACCGATGTCAGCGCATGCGTACATCCTTCCGTCCCTCGGTTCTTTGCTGAAAATTGTAATCACCATGAATCAAATGTCCAGACAAATCAATTTGTAACTTGAAAAAAAATAGGATCTTAAATTATGATGGAATATTCATTTTAAATGAATTTTTTTAATGAAGCTTCATAAAATAAAAAGGGAATATTTTACATATTTACAAACTTTACTTCATTCCAGACCACTATAAGAAAAGTATTAAGTAACACTACTTCAGACAATAAGGAATCTCTCTCTCTCTCTCTCTCTCTCTCTCTCCGATATATATATATATCTATATATATATATATGTATATATATATATATATATATATATATATATATATTATATATATATATTATATATATGTATATGTCTATATATATCTATATATATATTATATATATATAATATATATATATTATATATACTACATATATATATATATATATATATATATATATATATATATATATATATATCTATATATATATATATATATATATAGTATATATATATATATATATACTCATATATATATACACACACACACACACATATATATATATATGATATATTATATATATATATATTATATATATATATAGCAGCAGTAGGATGAAAAGGGTAAACGAAGGAGACGGCATACTATACTCACTTAACATACATAAGTTACCAGACTCTAGTTACAAGTTTTGATTTTATAAAAATTAATTTTTTCTTTATTTTCAGTCAACTTGCACTGGTCTAAAACACTCTCTTGATAAATGTAAAAATTACAATGGCAACAAAATGAAGGAACTGTATAATCTACCGCAAAGGGCAACTCTCCCTTTATTGGTCACAACACACACACACACACACACTACACACACACACACACACACACACACACACACAAACACACAGTACGAATCCCTGCAAGATTAGTAATATGTTCCGTAATCAAACTTTTCAAGTACAAAGAAATCACGTCTGCGAATGGTCATCATCTACATCAACCTTTGTTTGTGTTTACTGGACTACAAATGAATAAACTTCATGAAATTTTTCTGAATTAAAAGAGAGAAACTTGAATAACTTAAAACATAAATCTTTCCAAATTGTAAATTTACATGATTATAATTTAAATCAAAAGTAAAATTGTTATATCTTTATTATTTGATTTGTCCTCTAACTCTTTGCCTATCTGTCATCAACTTTAGCATATTATAGTAGCAAAGTTCTAATTTAACCCTGGTACGACTTTCAAATAACTACTAATCAAAGATAATTCCCTATAGTCTAAACACATAACAGCAATCAAAATACATAGGCATAGTGTAATCCTAGGTTACACAAATATCTCTCTCGCGCAACGTATTTGCGAAAAATTAATTTAAACTGTATAAATTATCTCGGTAACCAAACTACGCAACATTTTTAAGTACAATTAGGAGTTTACGTCATCTTCAGTTTTCCACTTCCGTACAGCCTAACTTCGAGAGGTCCAGAAAGAGCAAACTGTCTTTGTTCTTAGTAAGCGGAACAGTTTCAAAATTCGGACAGTGGCAGTCAAGTCTGTCTTTTTCATGCTTTTGGTTACTCATTCACATTCTGACACGCCCAGTGACTTGACCTTGTTTCTGGAAGATCATACAGGATGAATATGACATAACGACCCCAACAGAAAAGTTTTCCTTTTCGCTATTTGTACATCCGAGAAAATAGGGGATGACCGTGCGGAGACCTAAAGAGGGGTTATCATTATTAAACAAAGAAACTCCTTCGAAATGGAGAAACTGAAATAAGGAATTCTCGACCCCTGGAAACTTCCAGATCCACGTCAGTCTTATCCGAATGAACAAGATTGTCGATACGCTGACTTGAAGAGCAGGAGTCAACCCGATTCGTCAAAGACGCGCAGATATTCGCGTAATTCGTAAAAGTTTTTCGGTTTCTGGACATTTCTTGGACGAAGATGGACGTGTCAAATGTCACGCTGCTGCCAAAGTTTTTCTTGGTGTTTTTCAGTGAATTGTAGGTCTGTTGCGTCGGCGCCTCTCATCTCAAATGCAGAAAAAAAGGAAGAAAGAAAATAAGGGATAAGTTCGAACAAAGAAGCCTTCCCGTCTTGGTGATTACCAATACAATCTTTAAAAGCGTATTGATTACATAAATTATTCGTTGTAAACGCGCATCCTCGCCAAACTATTCTTTGACAGAGGACTTGGGGACAATTCAAGAACAATTCGTACTTTTTTAACTATTCATTGTTTGGTCATCAATCATTTAATTTTCTTCCGATCTCTATGCCCCGCCCCACCTTTTTTTATTTTTTTATATGACTCAGGATACCATTCTTTGGAGTCCTTGCCTATATACTGTATGTATTCATCGTCATTTAGCTCGAATGTATAAAAGACAAACTGCCGTCTCGTGTGTCAACATTTTTATGAAAAAAATGACATTTACCCAGTTTTGAAAATACAATTTTTATAGTTCCAAAATCACAGCTAATGGTATCTTTACAGTTCGCAACTATCAGTTGTTCTTACCACTGAAAAACGTATCACAATCTAATGAAAATCTGTGCAACAGAAGTATATTTCTGGTAATATCGAAAGTTTAAGAAATTATAGATAAGATTCTCTTGATTCAGCTGACCAGAATTCCAAACTCATTATTCCTCTCAAGAGTCCCTAAGAGTTGAATTTATGACACAATGCTCACGAAAATTCAGAGCTCAGGTCTTTTACTGCGTCGGTTATTTCATATGAAACGAACTAACGCCTCAAACTAGCCAAGTCTGAAAGGCAATGAATCACACACAAAAGCTAATATTATAGCATACTGATATCATGAACACAATAGCAGAAGAAACAGGATTTAAAACGATGAGAAACCTCCTTTTAAGTATTCAAAAGGTGGCTTTAAAATATGTTGGAAAATTCTTACTTTCTAACCTTCATTGATTTGTAGGAGGTGCGGAAGTTATCCTGTAATGAAGTTATTTCATGAAATTCTACCTCTTTTCAGAGGAGTCGATTATTATTTGTTAACAGTTCGACTTCTAGTGATGACCGATTCCCTCTGTTGGCTGCTAAGGCTGCTCACACAAGACTTATACTTTATTTTTAGTTCTCAACGCATTGGTTTTTATGCTTTCCTATGCATCAGTGAGTCCAGTTAGCATCAATGGTTACTAGACTAGATTCAATGTGGCTTCAAGCGTCACTTATCAAAAGTCAACAGTGTAACAAACACGCTGTAATGTGGCATTCAGTGGCGTTTACACATCCAAATGTTGAGTAAATTCAACTTTGTTTATCAAACTGTTCAATGATTGGAAGACACCCCACGACGCTTCTTATGCTTTATTGTAATGGAAGACTAACACCTGACTTTGATAAACTCGTACCGCAGTTAACTATATCAGCTCATTTTCTCGAAAAGCTGATGAAATTTCGCAAGCAACTAACACATGAATTAGTACCATACTCCTTTCAATATGCTACAATATCAGCAACTAAAATCTTTTAAAGGTCATCTACGGCAATAATAAAACTAGAAAACATCACGTCACCAGTTGTATGGTTGATTTACTAGAAAGAGAATTTATGGAGACTGGTGAAGAGTTTTAGTGTAAGTTTGAACGATTGTTTGAATGCGCAGTGTTATGAATGGACACATACTCCTTAAGGGCAAGAGGTGAAGGTTAGTATGGATGAATGAAGAATAGAAGCTGTCTTAAGGGTATTTTAGGAGAAACTGTCACAGAGGATGACAGAAAGAGTGAATGGGTAAACCGAAAAGGAGAGTCAAAAGAGACAAAGGGACTAAAATGGTGCTTTTTAACACACATATTGGAATAAATGCCGAGCAATTTATACAGTGAAGAAGTGACGTTTAGTCGAAGGATGCCTATGAATGAAAACGAAGGAAACACTGTTTAGATAAATTCACTGCATAGTAGAGACTCGGTCTTACACAAAGGATGTGGTTTAAATAATGAAACTTGTGAAGGCCAATGGTGCAATATATGTAAGAGCATATGTGTGTGAGTGTGCTGCCGATGAGACTTGTATATCTTAGTTAGAGAACATTTCTTTCCTGCATACGAGATGATTCAACCTTGGGGAGAGAATGGAGAATGGTAGGATGACTAGAGGAATCGATAACTCCGCAGAGCTTGGACGATAGTAGAGGGAAGTTCTAGAAAACTCTAGAGAGATGAGTAAAAGGGCAAATGAACGGTTTAAGGGAATTGACAAAGGACCGATAAACCCTCTGCGTGAGCGAGACAAACATGTTAGGAGGGCTTTTGCATTGAGGTTCATCCACGATTCAGCACCTGAAGTCTAAATGCTATCATTTCGAACAACTCGCTGCCAGGGGAATGTTTAATGATGAAAAATATGTATGTATGTATTTATTTAACTATGCGCTACAAAAATTAAAATGTGTCAGTGACTGTATAGTCCCGCAGCCCGGACCGATTGAGATGCAACGAACGAGATACCGACTGTAACCCCTACTGGTATTTAGGAGTAGACTTATAAACTGTGAAACTGACCGTCTGCCGAAAATATATGGGTGGATTACTTTACAAGCACCACTAATTGCTTGTTAGATTTTAGGTCTGGATCCAGTATGAGATACCAGAAGAAACTAATATATAATATATAATATATCTGTAGACTCTCCTGATTATAGAATAACCAGTGACAGCCATTCTGGAGGGGTGGGTTCCTTCTGACAGACACACTGAAAAGGGGGGTTTAATTGGATCTAGATCCAACTTAGGAGATACCAAGTAAAATTTACACCACAATAGCACTGCACATCCTAGAGTACTGTGGTGGTAATGACAGACATTTTAGTGGGTGGTATACCCTGACAGACACCCCACAACAAGTGGGGAGGGGGACGGGGAAGACAGGATCTGCATCCAACATTGGAGATACCAATTAAAATTTGTTCTACAATAGCGCTGCATATCCTAGAATACTGTGATGGTAATGCCAGACATTTTAATGGGTGGTTTTCCCCGACAGACATAACCTAAGATTGGAGGGGAGAGATGGGACACCTTGAAATGATCCAAAATCTATCATAGGCAAGGCCTGTCCACACTAGGAAACATTGTTTGCAAACAAAGTTTGCGAACAATGTTTGCAAACAGTTTCCAAGCTGTTTGCTAACGATGTTTCCTGTCCAGACCTCAGTCTGTTGTCGGCAGGATGCTTGTCGGTGCAGTTGCTTCTGTATTTATTTGGCTATTTAAATGCACTCGAGGAGGATAAGAAATAGAAATAGTGATCGTGAGGAAGTCTTTAGAAAATGGAGCCTGTCATGCTGACTTGCTTCTGGCGGATTGAAAATACATACATACATACATACATACATACATATATATATATATATATATATATATATATATATATATATATATATATATATATATATAGTGTGTGTGTGTGTGTGTGAGTGATGATAACACAATGTACATGTGTACATAATACATTATACATGTGTATATATGCATATACACACAGAAACACTAAATGTTTTCCATTCTAAATGGGAAACAAAATATGCGATAAAAAATGTTTGCAAACTTTGTTTGTAAACAGTTTGCAAACAATGTTTGCAAACGATGTTTCCTAGTGTGGACAGGCCCTTTAGAAATATGGTATTTTCGGAAATTCGTGAGCCTGATGAAATGTAAAATGCAAAAATTCAAGAAATATTGTGATGTTTCAGGATAAGAATAACTGCCGGAGTTATTTTTTAAAAATTCCTATTGAAGTATGGAATATTTCACTTCATTAATTCCATCACATCTATATAAAAAACTATGTAAGAGACTTACTAGGCCTGATCTACTTTCTGTAGTTTCACACACACACACACATATATATATGTGTATATACATATTATATATGTGTGTATATATATATATATATATATATATATATATATATGTGTGTGTGTGTGTGTGTGTGTGTGTGTGTGTGTGTGTGTGTGTGTGTTTGTATGTAATAGCTAAACCCTTTGGTGTGGAGTTCATACTTTTCACACAAAGCAGTATTTTTTTGAATAGGAGGGGTCACAAGTGACAACAGCTACAAGTATGTGTGCCGATCATATGGTGTTAGTCTCAATTTTTCTAAAAAAAGAAATGTAAAATAAGTATTCTCGTTCTAATAGCGTCTTTGGTCATTTTCTTTTCTTTTTGCAGAGTAGGCCTATAGTTAGGGCACTGCACCCATGTCGAGGTTCGTAGCCCACCGTGTCTTCATTCAACTGAATTGTTCTCGAGTTGCGGTTGGTTCGTGTGGATGAGATGAAATTTTTATCGGATATGGGAGTTCGATTGATATTAAGACCAAAGTCCCATCATATAGAGCCGTTTTAACACCAGCGCATTCACAAAGGGATGATGTAGCACAACATAAATAATTACTAGAGACGGAAATGTGAATGAATCGTTCAAGATAGCCTACCTAAAAAACATTTTCCCCCATTCTATTCACCCTCCCGAAGTTGACGATCATACAACTTTGAGCTCCTGACTCCCAAGTCTATAATAGCATGTCAATCATCTAATAGTTCACTTATTTTCGGCTGCCTCACTCAAATTGATCTGTACGCTATCACCAAGTATCCCGCACCATATATATTCAGGGAAGAAAATTTAACCTCAACTAAAAATGATATTTACGGGCAAATTAAGGCGAAAATTGCCAGAAGTTTGCTGTTTAAAGCAGCTGAGTGTGTCTGTCGGTTAACTTCCCGCCGGCGCGCACCACAGCCAGCCTATGCAATGTGTTTCAATATATTCTACCGATGGTGGCTTTAACGACCATTATTCGGCTAATTTTCTCCCTAGTAATATCTTTACTTATATTGTTCATTATATCCAGTAGACAGGCACTAACATCATATTATATCCTCACGTCTGTTCAATGTATTTACCATTGCTAATATGATTTATGCGTCTCCAACACAGTCATAAAAATCGGACAACCGAAAGTGCAAATCTGTCAACTGAGTGCAAGGCATAGGCGTCAATCACTGGAGTGGCGATTTCCCTGCCGAGAGTGTGACTTCGGGAGGCCATATTGAAAGGTCTCGGTCCAGCTCTTAGTACTATACTTTATTACTATTATTTTTTTATTTTTTTTATTATCATTATTATTTGACCCAATTTCACAAAGAAAAATTACCTTACGACAATAGGCCTGAGCACTCCAACCATTGTGGTTAAGGCCTAACCATCTGGTCTTGGATCTAAGCAGTGCCAAGCATAAATGGTTCCTGTATAAATTACAGGACTTTCTTTGAATGCAGTAGCAAAGCACTAAGTAAAACAGTAATGTAGTACAATCACTAAACACTAACATTCCCGATGCACTCACTCTAAGTAAGCACTCACACTTACATACATTCACTATACACACACACACACTTAGCATTCACTCACACTCAATAACACTAGTCACTCACTATACACAAAATGCTCACTAAACACTTAAAACAACACTAAACTCACCAATACTCATTATATTTCAAACACTCGGTAAAACATTCACTAAACACTCACTTAATCCTAAACAGTAATTAAACACTAAACACTCACTAAACCCTAAGCACTCATGAAATACTAAATGCTCACCAAACCCTAAATACTATTAAATACTAAAGAGTGAATGAACATCCACTCAATAAAAACTCAATAAACACTTACTCACTAAACATTTCCTAAAACTAACATTCACAAAGACACTCACTAACACTCACTGAATATTTACTAACATTCACCACACAAACAATCACAAAACTTTAACTGAACCTAAACCTCACTAAACATTTACTGAATACTCACTGACTA
This sequence comes from Macrobrachium nipponense, assembly GCF_015104395.2. NCBI lineage: Eukaryota > Metazoa > Arthropoda > Malacostraca > Decapoda > Palaemonidae > Macrobrachium > Macrobrachium nipponense. The sequence continues at coordinate 57,736,725 of NC_087203.1, read as the reverse complement.
TACATTCACTAAACCCTAAACACTCACTAAATACTTACACACTAAATATTCACTAAACAATAACATTTACAAGGCATTTACTAAATGCTCACTTAACATTCACAAAACATTCACTAAAACCCTAAAGACAAAACATTCACCGAATACTTACACAAACATTCAATAACATTCACAAAAACATTCACTAAACCCTAAAGACTCAGTAAACATTCACAGAATACTGACACATTAAACAGTCACTAAACCCTAAACTAAACATTCACTAAACACTTACTGATAACCATTCACTAAACGCTTGCTCACTATTCGCTAAAACACTTACTCATTAACCATAAAGCCAAAAAAAAAAAAAAAACAAAAAAAAAAAAAAAATCACAAACGCACTAATTTTTCATTTCTCTTAATTTCTTTACATTAATGATAGGTGATTATTTTTTTTGGTATAGTTTTGCTCTTATATGTATATTCCTAATCTTCTTGAGAGAATGGAAAAGTTCGGAAGAATTTTGTGTGTGGAGAAATTTATTAAAAAATAGAGATCCTCTGTGTCCTTCCCTAGCCAGGTGTATATATCTAACGAGTTTTACACCAGCCGAAAAAAAATCGACTATGGTAACAACAATATTCATTCCTCCAAAACTGATTATACAAAAATGTATCCATGATATCATTAGTATGAAAGTCAGTTGAAACTAAAGGAAGGTAGTCTCGCTTCGATAAAACAAACCGAGTAGGTTTTAGCGCAATTATTATATGTACTGACCATAGCCATAGCGAATATATTATATGTGTATTACTATCTATTAATGGGTGCGCATTACTCTATTTAACAAGTTATGTACATTTTACAGCAATAACTCTAAACATGATAAGAACTTACATGCTGCTTTACAGTGCCAGTCTTCCATCTCGTAAACAAGCTTAATGCGAGTATCATAATTTGAAGTCAGTTGCTTGCTCGACAAAATAATAATGACCGAATTATTATTGGGCTACAGATGGCTATTTATATGAAAAAACAAAATAAAAATAATATTTTGTATCAAATATATACAAAGAATCTAGCCACCTGTGGGGGCAAGCAGCCTCAACGGTGCGGTCCCAAGCCGGATAAATAGGGAGGGTTTGGGGTGTCAGGAAGGGCATCCAACCGTAAAAACCCACGCCAGAACCAAATGAAATGAGTCGTGATATTGATGAGAATAGTGCTAGGGCGTACTCCGTAAACGACGCACAGACACATTACCCTAACTCTGTGACAAGGCGAGGGCTACTGTCTGCATCATGAGCGGGTGCAGCAAAAGAAGCGAGCTCTAAATGTGATCGAATAGGCCAGCTCAATATTGGGTCTATGCAAGAAAAGGATGAGATTGGCGGAGTTGATGAGGATAAAGAGAGTGGATATTTTGTGTGTGCAGGAAACTCGATGGAAGGGTAATAAAGCCAAAGAACTGGGGGATGGCTACAAGCTAATCTATAGTGGAGCAAATGAGCATGGTAGGAATGGCGTTGGTGTAGTGTTGTCGGGGGAAATGAAGAATGCAGTGACGGAAGTGAGTAGTAAGAATGACCGCATTATGAGAGTGAAGATATGTTATGGAGGGGAAACAATGAACATTATTAGTGCTTATGCTCCACAATGGGCTGCACTGAGGAAGAAAAGAACCGTTTTTTGGGACGAAATGAGTGAGGTAACGTAAGAACTGGAAGAGCAGGAGAGGATTGTAGTGGGGGCAGACTTAATGGACACGTCTGAAATGAAAAGGATGTAATTGAACGTGTGCATGGAGGACATGGGATCGGGGAAGGGAGAGAAACCCAGAAGGAGAGAGTATAGTAGACTTTACCATGTATTTTTGATATGGCAATAGTGAACATTCTTCAAAAAGAAGAGCGAGCACTTCTTAACATACAGGAGTGGCGGTAGATGCACACAAATAGATTACCTCCTTTACAATAGATTCAAGGCTGGTGGAAGTTAGGAATTGTAAAGTTATCCCAGGTGACCACGTGGTCCCCCAACATAGGCTCCTTTGTATGGATTTAAAGATGAAAAGAGAAAAGAAAACGAAAACGAATGGGGTAAAGAAAATTAAGTGGTATAAATTGTTAGAGAGGGATAATGATAAGAAGAGAGAGTTCAGAAGAAGAGTGCTGGGAGGCAGGTTGATCTGGGAATTGAAGATGAGGGAGAATGGTGGAGGCATAATGCATCAGTGATTAGAAGACATGGAAAGGAGATACTAGGGGAAACATCTGGAATAGTATGGGAGGAAAAGGAGATGGTGGTGGTGGGGGAAGTGGTGAAAGGTAAAAAGGAAGCAAAGAAGAGATTTGAAGAGTCACAGCTGGAGGAGGACAGAGGAAGATTAAGAGAAAGAAACAAAGAAGTAAAAAGGGTGGTAGCTCAAGCTAAGGCAAGGGCATATGAAGAGGTTTATAATGAATTGGAAACCAAGGAAGGGTTGAGTAAGATGCTCAAACTGGCAAAAGTAAGAAATAAAAGAACAAAGGACATCACCCATATTAAGCAAATGAAAGATAGGATGGTACGGTCATAAAAAAGGAAGAAGACATCCTGAAAAGATGGAAAGAGTATTTCGAACAACTGCTAAATGAAGAAAATGAAAGACTTGTAAGAGAGGATGGACAAGTAAGCTTGGGAATGATAATGAGGAAATCTAGGGATGAAATGATACGAGCCTTAAAAAGAATGAGGAATGGGAAGGCAACAGGACCTGACTTAATCCCAGTCGAAGTTTGGAAAGCCTTAGGAGAGGAAGGGATAGACAACATCTTGTATGATCTGATGGTAAAAATATTTGAACAGGAAAAGATACCAGAAGAATGGCGGGAAAGCATATTGATACCTATATTTAAAGGTATAGCAGTAATTATGGAGGTATAAAACTAATGTCTCACACGTTGAAGAATTTGGAAAGAATAATAGATGGCAGGCTGAGAGAGGAAGTGAGAATAGGGAAGGAACAGTTAGGATTTATGATGGGAAGTGGCACAACGGATGGAATATTTTGCATAAGGCAGCTGATGGAGAAATTAAGAGAAAAACAACGAGACCTGCATCTGGTATTCATAGACCTTGAAAAGGCCTATGCCAGAGTGCCAAGGCAGGAAATATGGAGATGTTTGAGGGAGAAAATGATGCCGGAAAAGTATGTCAGATTTATTCAGGAGATGTACAGGAATGTGTATACTAGAGTGAGAAGCAGTGTTGGAGAGACGGATGGATTTATAATAGGAGTTGGATTACACCAGGGGTCAGCGCTTAGCCCATTCATCTTCAACATCGTGATGGATGTAATGACCCGGGATGTTAGAGAAGCAGTGCCATGGTGCATATTATAGCGGATGACATTGTGTTGTGTTCAGAGGGGAGGGAGGAGTTGGAGGGGAGGTTGAGGTGGAGAGCAGCAGATCAAAAACAGAATATATGTGTTCCAGTATTACTGAGGACGGTGGAAGTAGCATAATATTGGGTGGGGAAGAAATAAAGTACAGAAGTTCAAGTACTTAGGGTCCGTATTAGAGGATAGTGGAAGCATGGACCAAGAGGTGAGACATCGAATTCAGGCAGGATGGAATAAATGGAGGTCTGCGTCAGGGGTCCTCTGTGACAAGAAGGTCCCTCTGAAATTGAAGGGAAAGTTTCATGGGACGGTGGTCAGACTGGCAATGTTATATGGAACAGAAACAGCAAGTATGAGGAAAACAGAGAAGAAGATGGATGTAGCAGAAATGAGAATCTTGAGATGGATGTCGGGAGTAACAAGGAAGATAGGATTTGCAATGAGTATATAAGAGGATCGACAAAGTTAGTTGAAATATCGAAAAATACAGGAGGGAAGGCTTCGATGGTATGGACACCTGTTTTCTGAGGGATGAACGTCATGTTGGAAGACATACGATGGAAATGGAAGTGCGGGGTAGAAGGAAGAGGGAAGACTAAGAAAGAGATGGCGGTGATTGTGTAGGGGAAGATATGGTATTAAAGATATAAATGAGAACGAGGCATAGGACAGAAAATGGGTTTAAGCTAGGAAGAAGAAGCTTAAATAAATACAAAGGATATAGAAAGGTTAAAATTATATTGTTAAATATATCAACGATAATGTATAATGCGGGTCAATATTGGCCTACTATACTAGTTTAGACATTAATTATCAGGGCTTACCCCTTCCCCCTGCCCACCTGCTAGGGTGTGTCTGTCAGGGAAACCAACCCACTAAAATGTCTGGCATTACCATCACAGCATTCTAAGATATGCAGTGCTATTGTAGTACAAATTTTACTAGGTATCTCCAATGTTCGATGCAGATCCTGTCTCCCCCTCCCCCTCCCCATTCGTTGTGGGGTGTCTGTCAGTGGGTAACCCACTAAAATGTCTGTCATTACCACCACAGTTCTCTAGGATGTGCAGTGCTATTGTGGTGTAAATATTACTTGGTATCTCCTAAGTTGGATCTAGATCCAATTAACCCGCCCCTTTTCAGTCAGGGGGAACCCACCCTCCAGGATGTCTGTCACTGGTCATTCTATAATCAGGAGAGTCTGCAGATATATTATATATTATAAATTAGTTTCATCTGGTATCTCATATACTGGATCTAGACCCAAAATCTAACAAGCAATTAGTGGTGCTTGTTAAGTAAGCCGCCCATATATTTCCGGCAGACGGTCAGAGTCACAGGTTTATAAGTCTACTCCTGAATACCATTAGGGGTTACAGTCGGTATCTCGTTCGGTGCATCTCAATGGTCCGGGCTGCCGCTCTAGTATGACCGTCAAAAAAAACCTTTGCCTTCAAGTGATTTGTGCACAACACTAACTTTTTATGACGCCAATTTCGGTGAATGGCATGCAACCTGATTAAATAAAAGTTAACGAAAATATGTTTATCATGGTCAAACACTAACTCTACAGATCGACTCCTTAGAACGTGCTTATCTGATAGGAAAAACAATGTAATAAACGAGAGAGAGAGAGAGAGAGAGAGAGAGAGAGAGAGAGAGAGAGAGAGAGAGAGAGAGAGAATTTTTATGAGCAACGAACATAATATCAGCAACGAGTCTTTTCATTACAGCCTTTAAAAAAATCTCTATTCTAGACGCTGCAAAAATCTCAGTCAGAAAACCAACATCCATCCAGACGAGGAAAATGACTCGAAGCAACAAAGAAATTTGTCGGTGTACATAATATTTATCTCGACTCATGATTGCTGTTATTAACTCGAAAAACCCCGAGGGACAGATCACAACCGTCCTATCCGAGAGAGACCCCGCTGATCGATCTAATAAGACGCCTTGTGAAGATTAAGTAAAATCGATTCGCGTCCATACGATTTTAGATTTGCGCCATTTTACCTGGTGAAAATGACCGAAAAACATTTGTAATTGAACAAAACTCCATCCGAATCGACGAAATTGCCCAACTTAACAAACGGTCACACGTACCTAATTTTTATTTTCATATCATTACAGTTTTTAACCAGTACGTTATTTGTAAAGCTTGCATAAATTAATATTGAATTTTAAGTATTCCTTCAACGAGTTTTCTTAACCCTTTTTATCAAATTATGACCCATTTTTTATCGGCGGGTTTTATGGGAATTTCTTGATATCAATAAGATTTATCATATATGATTGCTTCTTGTGCAAGAAATGTGGAGACAATTAATATTTAAGTATGTTTATCTTATTCCTTGCCTGACCTCATTCAAGAAACATGCAAGAGCATATGAGGTGCCGTTTTATTTGATAAACCAGTGCAAGGAATATATTATGAGCAACTTTTTTTCTTGTTTTCCTTTTTTTTTATGAAGAGTAGGTTTCAATCTATCTATCCAACAGGCCCACTATTGCCGTATCAATTCTGTTTGTCTGCCTGTGTATTCGGACAAAATACGTAACATCATACTAACATGTAAGAGATAAGAAAACTTGGGGAGGAGGGTGCTCGATCAAATCCTTGATTATCCCCAACCAATTCCCTTCCCACCAAACGGACCTTTATGCAGCGCTAACAATTTCACAGAAAATTAATCGAAGGTACAAAGTATGGTCCATTTAACTGCGTAGCCACAAAATTCATGTTCCTGTTTAACTTTAAATCAATAATTTGTTTAATATCTTCAACCGTCGCCCATTTCAACTTCGGTTTGTATATGTTTTGAGAAAACGACATCCAAATTCCTCACTTTGAGTTGGTCATTCCTTAATATTTATGAAACAAATAAGATTTTAGGCACTCATATACTTGTTAAAATATCACGAAGTAAAGTTCGGAAATGATTCCACTACCTTGTAAAATATAAAAAAATAAATTATCGTTACTAAACTTACGTAACTGACAGATACAAGAAATGCTGTTTTTTTTTCTTTGTTTCCAGTTTGAAAAAAGAAGAAGAAAAAACAAGTCTGTTACACTGAAGACTACTACCGCGGCCTGATTTCCGCCGGTTGCCTATCGGAATATTTACCCACTTTTTGTTTAAGTTTTTGTTCATACTTAAGTCTTTTGTTTATGATTTTAAGTTCATTTCTCACTGGGTTGGTACTAAATACAGTGCCTATTTTGCTCGCAAACTGGTAGACATCGAACTAAACAGGCTCGATAGCAGTCGCAATTTTACCAAAATCTATAGTACATGGGTCCTGAGTACATGCTACAATTTATATGCCGACTTTTGTATATTGCATAAGGGGCTGGAAATCCGATGAAGACTGACTGGACGGTAGTGAGATGGAATTAGAATAATTGCTTATACCTAGTCTCATATTTGGGTAGGGAAAATACCTACATGTTTACATTTATATACTATCTATATACTATCTATAAGTCTCTAATGTCATTTCAATATTATAGGAGCACCCATTCATTCGAATGAATAAGTGAATGCTAATATTTCCAACTATAACATTTGATCAATCGTACATAACTCACTGTGGAATCATTTGGAATTGTCACCCTCTAAAGATACATAGAAAACGAAGTTTATAATCTCGTCGTCAAACTAAAGAAAACGATATTTGTGAGAGACTTAAATTTCCTCTACGAAGAAATTTTCATCTCAAAAATGGTTGAAACATAGAGCTTCTGTGCATTATTTGCTGCTTTCATAATGGAGAATAAGTAGATCTCTGAGTCGTCCAGAACACTGTTAGCACATTCATCTACATTATTTTGATTGAAAAGTTCAGGTGTGTGAGCTGTGTGAACGTGTTTGATAAGTGTTTGGTAAGGGAAATATTATTAATAATCAAATAGTGTCTAAAAATTTGAAATACTGCTCCTCAACCTAGTTTTTCTATCGTTAACGGAATGAATTGTTAACCCCTAAAACTATAATTCTCAGATTGATTTTTCATTTTACTTTTAACGAAGTGATTATTGGCAGAGCCCGGCTCGGCGAATAAGCGTTTGGTAGGTAATTATCGGCCGAGCTCGGCTCGCTCCGCTTATTCGCCAAGCTAGCACTGCGCGCGCATACCACTCTAAGGTAAGATATTCCTTGTATGTTTTGATTATCGTGTGAAATATGCTGTTAATTGAGCCCCGAGGATAGCGCGCAGCGAAACAATACCTCTTGCCAGAACAAACGAGCTTGCCAAAAATATTTAAATATGTGGATAAGGCGCGAAGCGCCGTTCCGCCACGTTCCTACTGACAGCGTAACAAATAATCACACCGAGCTCGGCTCAGTGAATAAGGACCAAGTCCTTATTCCCGGAGCCGAGTCTGGCGAATAAACGCCTAGCCCTTATTCACCAACCCGGTTCTGGGAATAAGGCTTGGCTACTTTTAAATGTGTTATTGGTTTCGGTTACGTCTTTTTTCTAATGATAGCTCTCGGCACTTGCTATTAAACATATGAGTTCATAATATTGCTGTTTTAGGTCAATTAACATGCGGCATTTGGTTCCCCCCGTGTTGGGAATCAGTCAGCACAGTAGGATGAATACACTCACTGTCTGGATAGACCGTGGAAACATCAAACGTTTGTTTCTACAAAATATTCGCAATAAGTAGCTTTTTGAAACCTGCCTACTGCATAGTAGTACTTAAGCATTTATAAATTCTCAGAATTTCTGTCTTTTTTTAAGGAAATATTTCACAATATCGTACATACATTTAATGTGCATATAAAACAGTCCTTCGAGAAGAAGAAAAACTAATGTTGGCCTTCGCTTGATTAACTGGGCCTCGCGCACCTCGCGCTGTTTTCCTTGTTCCATGTCTTGGAGTCTTATGTTTTTAGTTGCGTCCACAGTGACAGCTGACATTCATTTTGATTCAAGACAAGGCATTTTCCTTTACCTCCCATAAATAGACTCATTTCTTTAATTTAGTTCTTTAAATTATTTACCTTCAAATTGCTTACAATTTCTGTTAACAAAATTCTGCTGTTCTCGTTATAAGGCAGTCTGGGAAAACAACCGAAATAAACAAAACTAATTTAAATAAAGCCACTCATTTTCCAAATTCAAACTGATGACTCCTTTTCAAGGTGACAATGAATCAGCTTAAAACTCAGAGACAAAACCTAGGCTACACAGAAAAAACAGAATATCCTATTTTATTTAGCAATGAAGGGAATGAAAAAGACACAGAAATTACTTTCCTAAAATACCACTAATTTGGCCTTAATTTTTATTAAAGCTTTGTAGTTCAGCAAACTTTTATCAATCAAACCAACCATATTCTGACGGAATAAGAGCATAAATAGACTGCCTATTTTAATAATGACGGCTACAAAAAAAAAAAAAAAAAAAAAAAATTGCGAAATAGGAAACTGACTCTACAGATCTGAACCAAAGGAAAGCGCAAGACGTAGAAGCAGTTAACATTAATCTCCTGGCGTAGTCACTGCTTAATGCCCTCACTACTCCATCGTTACGACCTTGATTCTTTTGAGTACATAAGGGGCTGCTCGTTGATTCTACAGTGTCTATCAGTTTGAAGATCCATTACGTTGGTCGTTTTGTCATTAGAATAGAGAGGCACGCTTAATCAAGATATCCCTATAAAAGTTCACTCCACTGGTGATAAAAATGGCAATAGTGCCAGGAAATCTGAAGCGCTGAATAACTGTTTTATGTCCTTTGTTCACGTGCAAGATGATCTGTCCGTGAAGCTCATGCGAGTATAGGATAACTCGTCGTTTAAGTAGAGTCTACGAAAGGGTTTAAATTAATGGAAACCAAAGACAGTGAACGTTGTCTTGAACTTGAGGAACTCAGCAAAACCGAACTACTGACGGAGGAAGTAAACAGGATTAGACATCAGAGGATGCTATTGCTTTTCTGTGCATCAGCGTTCGTTGAAATCATTTTGTTAACGTTTGCTCATGCGATGAAACATGTTTTCCCCAAAGTGCCAAGGCAAAATCTTCAAGCATATGTTTTAGTCAAGTGTTGGTTATTCTGTACCGTTAAATTCCCACCATATCATTTGAAAAAGAAAAAAAAAACGCTATAACACTTTTTTAATATTCCTACATATTTTGTTTTTGCAAATGTATGAGTACCAGATGCGCTTCCTGCAATAATAGTGACATACTATATGCAACATTTAGCCTTGCATTTTACATACTTATATATATATATATATATATATATATATATATATATATATATATAAATATATATATATATATATATATATACTATATATATATATCTATATATATATATATATATATATATATATATATATCCAAACAGCAGTGGCCACAGCCGGATATACATCAATGAGGAGCAGTGTATCCAGTGAGACGGCCAACCAGTTGTCTTTTCGACTTCGCCGCAGTCATGTGTATTTTGGATGGTTTCCTGCAGCAAGTCAAGGGCCTGTTTGGTGACTTGACGTTGATTGTTCTGGTGATGTACTACTCCCTCTTTGACAGTAGAGACTGTCTTGACGTCTCTGTAGAGATGGTTATTTTTTGTGTGTGGCGCTGCCTGAAGTTCTGGTATTACCTTTGAGGTATTGTTAATGTTATTTATACTGTGTATGTAATTAAATGTCTAATTATTGGTTGCTGTGTGAATTTAATAACTATGCTGCTTGGTGATTTACAGTTATTATTATGCTGCCTGTTTTTGAGGTTTACTGATTTAATCAATTGAACATGTTCTTGTGCATGATGATTGTTTATTTAGTGTGGAGCAAGTGTATGGCTCAGAAATTGATTTGCTATTTCAAATGTATATTTTGAATT
>NC_087203.1:57708988-57721488 GCF_015104395.2 Macrobrachium nipponense | reverse complement strand
AAAGAAACAGAGGCACGAACTCCTACTACTGAAACTATACTGCTCTGCGTCATTTACTGAATAATACAATCTAAATGTAAAAGAAAAACCTTCTTCTTTTGGCACAAACGGCAACAGCTATTTCTAATGTTCATTCATAAGCCACCATCTCGGTCCCCCATCCACCCTGCTCACCCCTCCATCGGGGGAGCAGGTGATGACCAACGTCGGGAAGAAGCTCAGATAATTAATTTCGCAGGATGAGACTTTATCTTACTTTTTCTTTCACCTTGCACTGCACAGTTCAGTGACCGACTTTTTCAATTTCAATGTTTCTCAAATAATCTTAGAATTTTCGTTCAGCGTCTGCTTTTTATCGCTTTTTTTCTTTTTGTTTACTGTCTTCTTCAGGCCTGGTCTACCAAAGTGCAGTGTCGTTGCTGTTGTTTTTATGATTTGTAGTTATAGGCTATAAAATGCGGTTATAGGAGTAACCTTTAGTTGTTCGCTGTCAGTCATCAAATCCTCTTCACATCCCATTTTCTCTTGTACCATACCTCTCTTCCGCAGCTCGAGCACCGGATTTAATTGGCGATTGCGTCCGTCATGACAACGGCTTTGTGCAGGTTAAACTAGCGAACAAACAGACTCCTCTCTGGGCCTGTCACTTCTACGCAAATAGCCCAGTCAAACGTAGCACTCGCTGGGAATCTTTTCAATGGCCTCCCCCTCCGTTCTTTGTGAGTGTCAAGTCAACTGTGAATGCAATCGCAGGTTCCTCGGCTTATGTGTAACGCTCATAAGGTTCATTTTGCCTCGTTAATTGAAGACAGGTATGCTTTATGGGCGGGAGGGGTTTCCACACCCACTCCCAACATCTCATCAATGCCACTGGTTCTTCTTCTCCTGTATGCGCTGAACAACCTTCTCTTCAGGGCAAATGGATGCTAATTGTTGTGATTGACGCTCAAGCTATTTTGCGCTTGCAAAGGCTAGTTTATGGAATACCTACTCTCCCCTATCATAAATCTAGCGGAAGATCTTTCTTCACATTCAACAAATGTTAGTTAGGCGATATAATATTCCCAAAACAACAAAGATCGCACGCAAATAGAGCAACAACCACATGAGAAGTAATACGCAGTAAGTTACCCCGAACAGACTCCATTGTCAACTTCAGAATAGGATAATGGATTTCTCAGACTTTGCCTGCCTACGTTACTGAATGAAACGACCTACATCAGGGAAACACAGAGAATCTGAGAAAACTTGCGAAACGCAATAACAATCAGTCGCTCAGTCCGTCAGATGTTTGTATCCAAAAAAAAAAAATAAAAAACCGTTCGTCTATTTTTCATGAAGTTGTAATTCATTCTTTTTCGACGTAAAGCTACAACTTTTCTCTTACCTTTTTAGTTCTGCTAAAGAAAACCACTGAGATGGCTATTTGTCTGTCGGTCCGCTCTTTTTTTGTCCGCCCTCAGATCTCAAAAACTACTGAGGCTAAAAGGCTGCAAATTGGTATGTTGATCATCCACACTCCAATCATCAAACACCAAATGGCAGCCTTCTAGCCTCAGTAGTTTTTTTGTAAATATTTATTTATCTAAGGTTTTACAGTTAGCCATGTCGTGCGTCTGGCAACGCCACAGGTGCCAATAATACAGGCCATCACCGGATCGTGTTTGAGGCTTTCAGGGCCGAGGCTAAAAAGAATTTCATGGGCCGTGGCGTTATTTTTTTACTTTTTTCATCTTTGTTCCCACAAGTCTTATCTTAAAGAGGGAGTTCGGATGCCGTATCCCGACGACTCGCCTCAATGTCGACCAGAAAAGCTTTGAAAAATATTTCTGCTCTTGGATCATACTTTTTGCTATACAGCCTTGCGCGCCTGTCTCCGCAATTTGCAGTTAGTATCATTTTTCATCAATGAATAGTTTTCTGTACCGTAAAACAAAATATTAAACCTCATAATAGCGACAGAACCTTATCTCAATGTGTCCAAAAATAAAATTATGCAGTGGTCAATAAAAAAATCAGATCTATGACACCCTCAGACCAAAGAGTTGAAAAGATCGTTTTCATTTTTCATAAGCACGACTTTCAATTACTAATCTCTCTCTTTCTCTTTCTTTCTCTCTCTCTCTCTCTCTCTCTCTCTCTCTCCCTCTCCACACCGTAAGACTTTTGTGTTGAAGTTACATGAAGACGATTTTTTCAGGGCTCTTGCTGACCTTCCCTTTCAGCACCACCCGCATTGACCGACACTATCCCTAAGTCATCTATCCATGCACCAGGACCCCCGCCCCCTCGGAGGGTAGGGTCCGTCGGTCCCCCCGACAAGCAACCCTCCCCTCCCCGTCATAAAACCAGACCCTCAGCATCATTATTGGAGTAAAACCCTATTTGGGCCGATGATTTATAGGTGTATTTAAGGCGAGCGAAATACAGTGCTAAGTGTACAGTTTACGAGTGTGAAAGAAACTTTCAGCATCTTATTTTTGCTTTTATCTGTTTTTTATGTTTCGTTGTCTTGGTCAAACAGATTGACGCCTGCCAGAATACTTCCATAGATTTCTTTGTTTTGCTCTTATTTTATTCGCTTCGTGCTTTTGTCTCTTTGGAAAACCTTTCTTATCAATTTCAAAGACCAGGAAGAGGAGTCTGGAAACTGGAAAGGCTTTTCTTCGCGTCCAGTCATTCTTGGTGCTCACGAGATGAAGGTTGCTATTATTACTGGCTTTCTTAACATCCATTTAAACCTCCCACCTCTCTCTCTCTCTCTCTCTCTCGTCTCGCTCTCTCGTCTCCTCTCTCTCTCTTAAATTTCTCTTGCATCTAGGGTGGCATGCAAGTCTGATCTAAGGTCTTAATAGTCAGTCGCACTGTACTACTGAAATTTCTTATTTGCTTGTATTCTCGACAGTATCAACTTTTCACGCATGCATATCTCAATAAATAACAAACGTCGAGTGTACTATAGTCATATTATATATTTGTTTCATGCATACAACTGGCTGCAACACTTCGTATTCGACCAACGATTTCCCAAGTATTGAATTCACCTGTTGGTGCCAGAAAGAAGCGACAGATTGCAATGCAACTAGTCTCTATCACTTCGCCTCTTAGAGGTAGATCATGACTGATCTGATGTGTGATTTTTATGACGCACCATCATTAAAACCAAAATTTTCCGGTATTATCTTATTCTAAAAAACAACTGGTTGCAATATGCAGCTTTTTTAATAAGAACCCTTTTGCCCAAAAGAACGATGAACTCCGACAAGTTTGCTACAGTACATTGCTTATGAACTTTTGCTTTAGGCCATTTTTTTGCGACGTGAATTTGACTTTTAATCGTTATCCTCGTTTTCACAAGAAGATAAGTTTCACGACATCTTTACTAGTCGAATATTCGTAATCGAAATCTCTGATCTTAGAAGATTGAATTGCGTAATAGCTACTTTTCAGATAGCAAACTTGTCAAAAAATAGATTGATAGTTTGTTTCAGATTCGTCATGATAGCGGACAAAACTTCTGTCTCTCTCTCTCTCTCTCTCTCTCTCTCTCGCTCTCTGGATGGATGGATGTCCGGTCAGGTCTCGGTACATCCATTTAAACCCCAAAACAAAAGTTTCTTATGATGGACAAAACAGAATACAAGGTTAGCGACATGAAGATTATTATTCACAGACAGTCAATCATCTCTAAGTACTGAAGCATGTCTATGCAAATGGACCATTCTTAGCTCACAGGTAAGCAATGAGCCAGCATCTCCCTCTTTCTCTGGGTCCTAGAAGGGCGTTTTAACTTTAGAATAATTAAGGCTGCGAGGTTTGGTAGAACTTCCTTCCATCAAACTCAATTAGGCTATCATCCTGCTCTTAAGTAATACCACAACACACCACTTTTCTTCCCCTGAGAGAAAAACAATCAAACTTGAAGAAAAAAATGAAAAAGAATCAGCTGCTCTCCCACTTAAGGGCTATTTACCCCTTCGTCTGTATGAGGAATTTCAGTCAAAGCGTCCGGGGAGTAAGTGGCCACTATTCTTATGCAAATGCACGAGTGTCAGGCTATTTGGTCTACCCTTCGGGTCTGGCTGCTCTGGGCAGGGCGCAGTCGACCATCCAAATTTGGACAAAGTTGAGAGAGCATTCCCATTCTCTTTTCTCTTTCAGCATTGATGCGGCTTGAACATGAACCTTGGCTAAGTTTCTGTACGTCAAGATCTTTCACTCGACGGTGTCTGAAAATCTAGGCTTACACGGAATTATATCACATCTGATATCAGTATTTTGGCCAGCGATTTTTCAGACCAGTGTTCTCTGAAGCCGTGTTGTGATAACATTTGCTTGTCAATCTCCACGGAAAGGTTTTACAATTTACGTTGAAACAATTATAACTAAAACCCTTTTTCCTACCTATTTCGCTATTTCCTGATAACCCATTCTTCCAAACAACCAAACAACTTTGGTTTTCTTTCAACCAGGATATGCGATTTTATTCGCATTCTTACAAATATATGCCTTAAATACTGTTCCCACGAACTCGGAAAACAGGGAAGACATCGCCATAAGTATTTTATCATTAATTGGAAAGAATATGTTTGTACTTCCAATACTTCTGTCTTCAAGCAGTTTTCGACAATGCAGACACCCACTAGTCAGCCTGGCCGGAGCTACACAACAAAATTATTCTCATTAGAAGGACTACAAAACAATGTAGTTCCAGGGAGACTGGGGGATAATGGAGCAAGAGAGTAGGTAGGTACTCATAAAACTGTAACATTTGTAGCATGTATACCTTCGATGAAATTGGATTTAATTCATTCCCCTGAGCTTTCCTAAAAATGTATATAGTATATAGTGTAGTACGCCGCTAAATCTTTAAAAGATTAAAACAATGGGCAAGAAGCCATCCTCCTCCTTTTCAGAAACGTTTCAGAAAAATGCGACGGACCAAGAAACCCCTATAATCGCAGGAATAAACTGAATTAGTTTTGGTCAACCTTCTACAAAGTGTTGAAGGGTTAAGAGGCCTCGTGTGAAATTTTGAACTCTGCTCAACTAGCAGAGAAGGTGAACGACAGACCTTTCATTGCTCCAGGAAGCTATGCATGACAACGAGCATTGGTTTGTGATTCACTGCATTAGCGTGAGGAGGATATTTTGATTAGTGGATGATAATAATTACTATTTGAAAAAAGACGGCAAGCCATTAAGCGATAGTAAAGATTTCCTTCAGCATAGATATTTCTTTTCGTCTTTTTCAATTTCAGGCGTTGGTCCCCTTCAGTGCGAGACAGAAGTACCATTTTCTCGGTTCTTTGTATCCAAATTACCCATGAAACCCCAGGTGCTTATGCATTCCTCATGGCAACTAAATCATTATCTGTAACACTGTTGACAGATACCTGCACATGTGACCTATACAACTCAAAGCGCTGTCACATGGGCACACATATTCTGAAATTTTTTTTATTCATTTTTCATATTTATTAGACGAATGCATTCCAAATAATATGCAACAAAATATTAACGCAAACACACAAGCTAGCGGAGAGAGAGCCCTGCGTGACCTCTCAGCAGTGCGGAACGATGCTCACTGTGTTTTGTGTGGCCCTACAGCCAGTTTGAGCCTGCCATTCTGTGGTCACATTTCCCCTCATGAAACCCTGAAATTAAATTCCCCCTGGTCAGAACCACTGGCTATACTATTAGCCAGCAATTGGCGGAAAAAAAAAAGGACATTCAGTTTCGTCAACTTGCAAGACCTTGAAGATCAGCACCATTGTTTATACGGACAGAACAGTCTTTATCCAATTCGCATCTAACCGGAGAGACCATGATTTAAATCAGACCAACAGAAGCATGATTAAGCAGCGATGATAAAAAGAGTTACACTGAATGACATTCGAGGAACGAATTATTCCTTTAACGAAACTTGTCACAAAACAGATAGTAGTTTTAGCAAAGTTTAGGCCTATAGCAAATAGGATAGCCTCTCTCAGCTAAATCCACGAAAAGTTGGCCATTACCTTACGTATAAACCTATATAAAAATGAATAGTTTTTAAGTATTTTTAATTTAATGCAAATTCAACTACCCCTTAAAGTAAGAAGTGTCTGTTTATTAAACTAAATATGGAACAAAATAAGCTCCTTATGGCGTCATGATGATATGGTATTACATAAACACCCCCCAAAATTAAATAAATAAATAAAATTGAAAGAAATCCGTCTGTAACTAACCATTACTCAGGGAATTCAAGACGCGTTTGTGCACACGGGGAAGGCCATAGTCCAATGCTCATCAACTAGTCAATCCAAAAAAATCCATGTTGGGTTGTTCCAATTCTCACAGCCTAAGAGCAATTGCATACTCCTTAGCAGCTAAAAGAAAAATGGATCATATTTTTGTAGCGATATTTTAAATGGACTAATTCAAGGTTATTTTTCTAAACTGCCAGTTAAGTGCATTGTCCTCTGTCATTCATTTTTTCGGAGCTCGCCACTTTCTTGAATAAATAAAATTATATATTCTTTCATTACAGAGAAAACACATTCTGTCAACCTTTGAATCTCTTGAAGTGATGATTATGTGGTTATTCAAACGTAGCTTTGAAAGATTTCCCTTGCGGCACACATCTACGGCTATTTTTGCCAGTTTTGCCAAGTTCAATATATTAAGAAAAAATACTGTTATTAAAAAAAAAACTTTAAAAAGGTCGTTTTTCGCTGATGAAAAATTAAATAAGTAATCTTATCATTATTTTCCATTCATCTTAATTCTGAAAGGTGGTTCCGAGATGTTCAATAGTAAATAAAACAAATTCTGACTTCCCTGTAGTGAATTTTAAAAAAGAGAGATTAAGTCTCAAATGATATGGAAGAATTAGACATGGAAAATTTTTGATAAGACTGAAAAAATAGGCAGAATTTTCTTCGGCGCAGTCGAGTTTTTTTTATTGAGAAGCGGCCCATAAAGCTTTCAGCCACGACCCAATGGTGGCCTGTCCTTATACCGGTTGCCCAAGACCGACCACGATCATGGCTAACTTTAACCTTAAAATAAAAATAACAATTACTGAGGCTAGAGAGCTGCAATTTGTTATGACAGATGATTGGAGGGTGGATGATCAACATCTCAATTTGCATCCCTCCGGTCTCAGTAGTTTTTTTTAGATCTGAGGGCGGACAGAAAAAGTGCGGATGGACAGAGAAAGTCGGCACAATAGTTTCCTTTTACAGAACACAAAAAGTACAAAAACTTATTGGAAGCTGTGCAGTTAACCTCATGACAGAAGATTCACAAGACTATTTGGTGCGGTGGTTCAAATAGCTTTGGGCTCAATAGACTAAGAAGTCTATTGTAGATCTCGGGAAGGTTCCAAACAACGCGGTTCGATGGTAAAAGAAACAATACTTCTTTCGAATTCTCTTGAAAATTTCTAGGCACTCTCTCTCTCTCTCTCTCTCTCTCTCTCACTCCTGCTCACCCACGCATACACACATGCATTCAGATACATACAAGTATATATATATATATATATATATATATATATATATATATATATATATATATATATATATATATATATATAGTTATAGTATATGTGTCTGATTGTGTATATTTGTAAATATATATGTATACCAGCTTACCAATCCGGTACTGCCTAGGAAAACTCTGATTACAACCAATAAACTCTCTCTCTCTCCTGAGAAGACAGTTGTTTCTCGCAGACACCCTTCCTATTGTGGCTGATTCTGGATTTAAAGGGCTTCAGGAAAGTCACTATTCATCTCAGCAGCCTTGAAAACTATGGATTAGACACTAATATCTATTGTCTTCAGTTATTTCTACATGTTCCCACCTTCCCACCACCTCTCAACCACCCTTCATATAAAGGCTAAACTTTACTTGAAGGCCATCAGGAGTGTCACTATTCTTTTCAGCGACCTCAAAAACTATGGATTAAACCCTAATATCTGTTATTCTGGTTATTTTTGCATTTCACCCCCTTCCCACCCCTTCTCACCCCCCCTCCAATCGGGGGCTGAACTTGAACTTAAAGGGCATTGGGAGTGTCACTATTCATATCAGCGACTTTGAAAACTATGGATTAGACACTCATATCTGTCGTTTTGACTATATTTACAGTTCACCGCGTTCTTCCCCGGTTGGGACTTAAAAGGGCATCGGGTGTAGCATGACTATTCTCTGTGGCCTCGAAAACTGTGGATTAGACACAAATATGTGTTGTCTTGTTATTTTTACATTTCACCCACTTCCCACCCCCTTCTCACCCCACCTCCTAATCAGGGCTGAAATTGAACTTAACAGGCATCAGGTGCTTCACAATTCTTCTCAGCTACCCCCTTCTCACCCCACCTCCCAATCGGGGCAGAACTTGACTTAAAGGGCATCGGGAGTGTCATTATTCTTCTCAGCAACTTGAAAACTATGGATTAGACACCAATATCTGTCATTTTGATTATATCTACATTTCATTCCCTTCCCATCCTTTCTCACCCCCTCCCAATTGTGGTTGAACTTGGACGTAAAGGGCATTAGGTTTGTCACTATTCTCCTCAGCAACCTCAAAAACTATAGACTAGACACTAATATCTGTCGTTTCTGTAATTTTTACTTTTCCCCCTTTCCACAGCCCAGCTCCCCTTTGGTGCCAGTGATGTCTTAATTCCACAGTGTTCACTCCCAAATGGTGAGTCATATGTATACAAAGTTTGGCTAAAATTGCTCAATGCATTTCAAAGTGCATGGGAACATAAACACAGACTTACTATATATCCATACACACACACACACACACAGACACACACACACACACACACACACACATATATATATATATATATATATATATATATATATATATATATATGTATATATATATATATATTCAATGTAGCACAAAAGTCCGTGTGCTTTAGGATTTCATAAAATCCACGTAATAAGACAAGTGATAACCGAGACTTGGAACAAATACTTTCGTAGTTTATTCTACATTTTCAAGTTCACACTGAGTACAAACAAAGTTTACAGAGCTTTATATACTAAATTGAGAATTACAAAACTATTAGATTTTTCAGCTAGGATTTTTGCTATATGAATTGCATCTATAAACCTTTTAGGAAAATTCACAGTTTTGTTTGGTATTTGAAGTAATCCGAAATAAATGCCTTCGAGTAAATTCATTGAAGATGATACAATTGTGTTTTTCTTTTTAAGTTTAGTTAATTCTGAGATGATGTTCGTACATGAGATGTAATTCGTAATCGAGTATGATAATCCGTAGCCTAAAGTGAATTTTAGATTAGGGTTCAGTTCTTTGTCTGAGAGATTCATTACACAATCCTCTTATTATTATTGTTCCAATCACTTATTTCAATGAGTCTTAAATTTGTTATCAAGGTGGTGAACTAACTTGTTTATCTTAAATCTAAAATTATTATAGATTCCGTTCATGGGTACTGGTATCCAGTCCAGGGGAATTCTATTCATGAAATTTAATGTTTCCGTTCGTAATTTCCTGAAATTATGTAATTCTAACCTTCTTGTATTTTCTATGTGTTTTGAGAGAAATTTCACATAAATCACTGAAGGAAGATTCACTATACACTCGTAATTTTCTTGGTAATAAAAACTTAGGAATAACTTGTTTTTGCAGACGCTTTTGAGAAAATTTTCGTCGAAGTCGGATATTGTGTGCTTTCACTAATGCCCTTTGGAAGTTGAAGGGAACATCTGCCGGAAAAGAAACAGGAGTAGAAAGTTTCTCGTGGCATCCATCAATTTAGCATGAAAGTCTGCGAGCTTGAGAATAATATAAAATTTACATTAGAAGGCGACAGACAACCAGGACTTGGAACAAATACTTTCGTAGTTTATTCAGCATTTTCAAGTTCACACTGAGTACAGACATAGTTTACAGAGCTTTATATACAAAATTCAGTAGTGATGGGCTGAATTACAGATTCTTGATTCAGGCAGCATGTTCTCCAAACAGAAAGGACAGGGAAAGAGGATCAACGGCTAAACCCAGGGTGAAGATTAAAATTCCTGGTGCATGTGTCTTCCATGAAGAAAAGAAATCTGGAAACTGCATTCAATGGAGCCACGTGCACCAGGAATTGCAACCTCCACTATGGGTTAGCCCTTGATCATCTTTCCCTGTCCTTTCTGTTTGGAGAACATGGTTCCCGAATCAAGAAACTGCAACTCCGCCCTCCACTACTCAATTTTGTACATAAAGCTTTGTAAACTATGTTTGTACTCAGTGTAAACTTGATACTTGTTCAAAATCCCGGTTTTCACTTGCCTATCTAGGTGGATTTTATGACGAGACGTAGTCAAAATGACAGAGAGAAAGGCAGATAGACGGAGAGAGAGACACACACAGACAGAGAGACAAAAAGACGGAATGTCTGACAGACAGACAGTCAGACAGACAGACACAGAAAGACAGACAGGCAGAGGAAGAGACAGACAGACAGACAGACAGACAGACAGACAGAGAGAAAGAGGATTTTGGCAGTTGTGGGGAGGAATCTAAGAAACCTTTGTTCAGTTAAAATATTGGGTTAAAAGGCAGGTAACCTGAGCTTCAGGGGCTTCCGAGTATTAGGTAAAAATGTGTTAAAGCCGCCGAGAAATGCCTCCGGCATTGCGCACAAAACCGAAGACTTTAAAACTCGTTCAATAAAGGGAGGGAGACCCAATCGGGGTTTCTTGAAGATGGACCAGAGGATAATTTGTCGACCTGAGCTCAAATTGTAAACATTCTTGCTGCATTCACCAAGAATTCTCCTGGTTTCTCACGTATTAACATCTGGGTGCAAAAACACAGATGTCGTCCTGTGCTGAACGCGAAGGTTAGGTAAGCTAGAATTGTGTTGCAAGGAGTGATAACAGTCATTGCAAATCTTATAAATTATCTTAAATTTAACTGGCACCATTATCAGAACCAAGATGTTAACACATCAATCTCATTTTTCTGAACAGTTCTCCGATAGGTTATAAAAACAAGAAGGGCAATCGTAAGAATAATATTGTCAGTTCTGAATTTTGTCACAAAATATCCAAGAGACAACTTTCTGATATTATCGCCGCCATCATTCTTCTTTACCATTTCTATCAACTTTGCCCTCTTCCCCTCTCAATTACGTCATGCATATCAGAGCTCATCGCGCAATCGAAACTCCATCACACTCAAGTAGCGTAAATTACATCCAGAAGACGAACTCTCCGGAATTACAGAGCTCAAAATCACACGGGAAAGAAATAACGCATAAAAGGGTTACCTCGACGAGCCGAATTTATGTGGAAAAGAAATCGCCGATCGGTGGCGGAAACAACGGGAATAATATTTCGAAATCGTATGTTCTGCTGCTCAACAGGAAACCGATATTACGGCTATTTTCTGGGCGTGGATGGAATCTGTGGTCGACTTCGGATTGTCTGCGCGCTCGAGTTTCAAAATCCCGCTGTCGCACCTTACAGACGACCTTATACAATGATTATCGTCATTAGGCTAACATCCATACTGAACAAAGTCGAAAGATTCTTTTAAATAGAACCTTCACAGACTGGAATGGCAATATGTGAATATTATTATTATTATTATTATTATTATTATTATTATTATTCAAGCCAAACTGGACAAGCAGAATACCACACGACCAAGGGTTAGAGCAGAGACAGAAGTCCAGTACAAGACAGGAACATGAAATATGAAGAATAAACTATAGGGAGAAATAAACCTAAAGAAAAGAAATACCAAAGAAAACAATGAAGTGAATGACAAAGTCATATAAATGGAAAATCAATTAAAACATGCTCCTAAGTTTCTTCGGCACAATCGAGTTTTCTAAACATCGTATAATCAAGGCCACAGAAAATATATCTCTCTTTCGGTGGTCTCGGTATATGTAATGCTGCATGAACCGCGGTGGTGGCCTGGCCTATATCGTTGCCAAACGCACGATTATGGCTAAATTTAACCTTAAGTAAAAAAAAAAAAAAAAAAAAAAACCTACTGAGGCTATATGGCGGTAATTTGGTACGTTTGATGATTGGAGGGTTGATTATCATTACCAATTTGAAGTCCTCGAGCCTCAGTAGATTTTAAGATCTGAGGGCGGACAAAAAAAAAAAAAAAAAAAAAAAAAAAAAAAAAACAAAAAAAAAAAAAAAAAAAAAAAAAAAAAAAAGTGCGGGGCAGGTATAGCACAGCCGGTACATAGTTTTTTTTTTCATTTTTCAGAAAATCTAAAACCACAAACCTATTCAGTAGCAAAGTATTTGACCCAAGTTGGCACTTCTTTGGTTCCAACGATTCCACTACAGGATCAGTAACATCATTTCACAGTTTGGTTTGAACAGCCATAAGACTTCTAGAAAACTGAGTGATAATCAGCTTCACAGAAAAGCCAGAGTTTCACAATTAACTAAATATCCCGAATTACGGGTAAATTGTAGAGTCTGGGAAGATCTGA
>NC_087203.1:57678071-57708488 GCF_015104395.2 Macrobrachium nipponense | reverse complement strand
GTATGGGAGGAAAAAGGAGAGCTGGTGGTGGGGGGAAGTGGTGGAAAGGTAAAAAGGAAGCAAAGAAGAGATTGTGAAGAGTCACAGCTGGAGGAGGACAGAGGAAGATTAAGAGAAAGAAACAAAGAAGTAAAAAGGGTGGTAGCTCAAGCTAAGGCAAGGGCATATGAAGAGGTTTTTATAATGAATTGGAAACCAAGGAAGGGTTGAGTAAGATGCTCAAACTGACAAAAGTAAGAATAAAAGAACAAAGGACATCACCCATATTAAGCAAATGAAAGATAGGAATGGTACGGTCATAAAAAGGAAGAAGACATCCTGAAAAGATGGAAAGAGTATTTGAACAACTGCTAAATGAAGAAAATGAAAGACTTGTAAGAGAGGATGGACAAGTAAACTTGGGAATGGTAATGAGGAAATCTAGGGATGAAATGATACGAGCCTTAAAAAGAATGAGGAATGGGAAGGCAACAGGACCTGACTTAATCCCAGTCGAAGTTTGGAAAGCCTTAGGAGAGGAAGGGATAGACAACATCTTGTATGATCTGATGGTAAAAATATTTGAACAGGAAAAGTACCAGAAGAATGGCGGGAAAGCATATTGATACCTATATTTAAAGGTATGCAGTAATTATGGAGGTATAAAACTAATGTCTCACACGTTGAAGAATTTGGAAAGAATAATAGATGGCAGGCTGAGAGAGGAAGTGAGAATAGGGAAGGAACAGTTAGGATTTATGATGGGAAGTGGCACAACGGATGGAATATTTTGCATAAGGCAGCTGATGGAGAAATTCAGAGAAAAACAACGAGACCTGCATCTGGTAATTCATAGACCTTGAAAAGGCCTATGCCAGAGTGCCAAGGCAGGAAATATGGAGATGTTTGAGGGAGAAGATGATGCCGGAAAAGTATGTCAGATTTATTCAGGAGATGTACAGGAATGTGTATATAGAGTGAGAAGCAGTGTTGGAGAGACGGATGGATTTATAATAGGAGTTGGATTACACCAGGGGTCAGCGCTTAGCCCATTCATCTTCAAACATCGTGATGGATGTAATGACCCGGGATGTTAGAGAAGCAGTGCCATGGTGCATATTATATGCGGATGACATTGTGTTGTGTTCAGAGGGGAGGGAGGAGTTGGAGGGGAGGTTGGAGAGGTGGAGAGCAGCAGATCAAAAAACAGAATATATGTGTTCCAGTATTACTGAGGACGGTGGAAGTAGCATAAGATTGGGTGGGGAAGAAATAAAGTACAGAAGTTCAAGTACTTAGGGTCCGTATTAGAGGATAGTGGAAGCATGGACCAAGAGGTGAGACATCGAATTCAGGCAGGATGGAATAACTGGAGGTCTGCGTCAGGGGTCCTCTGTGACAAGAAGGTCCCTCTGAAATGAAGGGAAAGTTTCATGGGACGGTGGTCAGACTGGCAATGTTATATGGAACAGAAACAGCAAGTATGAGGAAAAACAGAGAAGAAGATGGATGTAGCAGAAATGAGAATCTTGAGATGGATGTCGGGAGTAACAAGGAAGATAGGATTTGCAATGAGTATATAAGAGGATCGACAAAGTTAGTTGAAATATCGAAAAAAAATACAGGAGGGAAGGCTTCGATGGTATGGACACTGTTTTCTGAGGGATGAAACGTCATGTTGGAAGACATACGATGGAAATGGAAGTGCGGGGTAGAAGGAAGAAGGGAAGACTAAGAAAGAGATGGCGTGATTGTGTAGGGGAAGATATGGTATTAAAAGGTATTAAAAGGTATAAATGAGAACGAGGCATAGGACAGAAAATGGGTTTAAAGCTAGGAAGAAGAAGCTTAAATAAATACAAAGGATATAGAAAGGTTAAAAATATTTGTTAAATATATCACGATAATGTATAATGCGGGTCAATATTGGTCCTACATATACTAGTTTAGACATTAATTATCAGGGCTTACCCTTCCCCTGCCCACCTGCTAGGGTGTGTCTGTCAGGGGAAACCACCCACTAAAATGTCTGGCATACCATCACAGCATTCTAAGATATGCAGTGCTATTGTAGTACAAATTTTACTAGGTATCTCCAATGTTCGATGCAGATCCTGTCTCCCCCATCCCCTCCCCATTCGTTGTGGGGTGTCTGTCAGTGGGTAACCCACTCAAAATGTCTGTCATTACCACCACAGTACTCTGTAATGTGCAGTGCTATTGTAGTGTAAAAATTTTACTTGGTATCTCCTAAGTTGGATCTAGATCCATTAAACCGCCCCCTTTTCCCTTTTCAGTATGTCTGTCAGGGGAACCCCTCCTCCAGGATGTCTGTCACTGGTTATTCTATAATCAGGAGAGTCTGCGGATTTATTATATATTATAAATTAGTTTTCATCTGGTATCTCATATATTGGATCTAGACCCAAAATCTTGCAAGCAATTAGTGTGCTTGTAAAGTAAGCCGCCCATATTTTCCGGCAGACGGTCAGAAGTCCACAGTTTATAAGTCTACTCCTAAATACCATTAGGGGTTACAGTCGGTATCTCGTTCGTTGCATCTCAATGGTCCGGGCTGCCGCTCTAGTATGCCGTCAAAAACCTTTGCCTTCAAGTAGATTTGTGCACAACACTAACCTTTTATGACTCACTTTGGTGAATGGCATGCAACCTGATTAAATAAAGTTAACGAAAATATGTTTATCAGGTCAAACACAAACTCGACAGTGTCGACTACTTGGAACGTGCTTATCTGATAGGAAAAACAATTTAATAAACGAGAGAGAGAGAGAGAGAGAGAGAGAGAGAGAGAGAGAGAGAGAGAGAGAGAGAGAGAGAGAGAGAGAGAATTTTTATGAGCAACGAACATAATAGGCAACGTATCAGCAACGAGTCTTTTCATTACAGCCTTTAAAAAAAATCTCAATTCTAGACGCTGCAAAAATCTCAGTCAGAAAACCAACATCCATCCAGACGAGGAAAATGACTCGAAGCAACAAAGAAATTTGTCGGTGTACATAATATTTATCTCGACTCATGATTGCTGTTATTAACTCGAAAAACCCCGAGGGACAGATCACAACCGTCCTATCCAAGAGAGACCCCGCTGATCGATCTAATAAGACGCCTTGTGAAGATTAAGTAAAATCGAATCGCGTCAATACGATTTTAGATTTGCGCCATTTTACCTGGTGGAAATGACCGAAAAACATTTGTAATTGACCAAAACTCCATCCGAATCGACGAAATTGCCCAACTTAACAAACGGTCACACGTACCTAATTTTTATTTTCATATCATTACAGTTTTTAACCAGTACGTTATTTGTAAAGCTTGCATAAATTAATATTGAATTTTAAGTATTCCTTCAACGAGTTTTCTTAACCCTTTTTATCAAATTATGACCCATTTTTTATCGGCGGGTTTTATGGGAATTTCTTGATATCAATAAGATTTATCATATATGATTGCTTCTTGTGCAAGAAATGTGGAGACAATTAATATTTAAGTATGTTTATCTTATTCCTTGCCTGACCTCATTCAAGAAACATGCAAGAGCATATGAGGTGCCGTTTTATTTGATAAACCAGTGCAAGGAATATATTATGAGCAACTTTTTTTCTTGTTTTTCCTTTTTTTTTTATGAAGAGTAGGTTTCAATCTATCCATCCAACAGGCCCACTATTGCCGTATCAATTCTGTTTGTCTGCCTGTGTATTCGGACAAAATACGTAATATGTAAGAGTTAAGACACCTTGGGGAGGAGGGTACTCGATCAAATCCTTGATTATCCCCAACCAATTCCCCTCCCACCAAACGGACCTTTATGCAGCGCTAACAATTTCACAGAAAATTAATCGAAGGTACAAAGTATGGTCCATTTAACTGCGTAGCCACAAAATTCATGTTCCTGTTTAACTTTAAATCAATAATTTGTTTAATATCTTCAACCGTCGCCCATTTCAAGTTCGGTTTGTATATGTTTTGAGAAAACGACATCCAAATTCCTCACTTTGAGTTGGTCATTCCTTAATATTTATGAAACAAATAAGATTTTAGGCACTCATATACTTGTTAAAATATCACGAAGTAAAGTTCGGAAATGATTCCGCTACCTTGTAAAATATAAAAAGTAAATTATCGTTACGTAACTGACAGATACAAGAAATGCTGTGCTTTTTTTTTCCAGTTTGTGTGAGAAAAAAAAAAAAAAGAAAAAAAAAAAAAAAAGTTACACGGAAGACTACTACCGCGGCCTGATTTCCGCCGGTTGCCCACCGGAATATTTACCCACTTTTTGTTTAAGTTTTTGTTCATACTTAAGTCTTTTGTTTATGATTTTAAGTTCATCCTCGCTGGGTTGGTAGTCAGTGACTTGGTACTAAATACAGTGCCTATTTTGCTCGTAAACTGGTAGACATCGAACTAAACAGGCTCGATAGCAGTCGCAATTTTACCAAAATCTATAGTACATGGGTCCTGAGTACATGCTACAATTTATATGCCGACTTTTGTATATTGCATAAGGGGCTGGAAATCCGATGAAGACTGACTGGACGGTAGTGAGATGTAATTAGAATAATTACTTATACCTAGTCTCACATTTGGGTAGGGGAAATACCTACAAGTTTACATTTATATGCTATCTATACACTATCTATAAGTCTCTAATGTCATTTCCATATTATAGGAGCACCCATTCATTCGAATGAATAAGTGAATGCTAATATTTCCAACTATAACATTTGATCAATCGTACATAACTCACTGTGGAATCATTTGGAATTGTCACCCTCTAAAGATACATAGAAAACGAAGTTTATAATCTCGTCGTCAAACTAAAGAAAACGATATTTGTGAGAGACTTAAATTTCCTCCAAGAAGAAATTTTCATCTCAAAAATGGTTGAAACATAGAGCTTCTGTGCATTATTTCTTGCTTTCATAATGGAGAATAAGTAGATCTCTGAGTCGTCCAGAACACTGTTAGCGCATTCATCTACATTATTTTGATTAAAAAGTTCAGGTGTGTGAGCTGTGTGAACGTGTTTGATAAGTGTTTGGTAAGGGAAATATTATAAATAATCAAAGTGTCTAAAAATTTGAAATACTGCTCCTCAACCTAGTTTTTCTATCGTTAACGGAATGAATTGTTAACCCCTAAAACTATATTTCTCTTGCTTACTTTTACTTTTAGGGGTTTATTTCTCGCCCTCCATCAGACACTAAGAGTCTGTTCAGGCGGGCTTTGATGTGTGAAAATGATTTCTTTCCAGTTTATATTTTGCTCTGTATCTTTTCAGTATTCGCTACCATTTTTAATCAGGCTTAATAGTTTTCTGATCACTATTATAACACTTTCCAAAGAAATAAGTCTTCAGGTTTTTCTTGAACGCTGCCACATTTTTGCTATTCTTGACATCAAGTGGAAGGTCGTTGAAGAGTCTCGGTGCAGCATAACAAAAAGTTCTTCCTCCTATTGCATGATTCACACTAATTTCGAATAGTCTATATGGGTCATTAGCATGTCTAACTCTTACAGCAGCGCTAGTAACTTGAGAGTATGGGACCAAGCAATCACGAAGATATTTAGGCTTATCACTTGTAAGTGCCTTGTAAGTCAACAAACAAATCTTAAATTCAATTCTAGCCTTAACAGGTAACCAATGTAGATCGATCAGTGCAGGAGTTATTCTCTACAGAAATGTAATGCCTTTTATCAGTCTAGCCGCCCGGTTTTGCACATTTAGAAGCTTTCTTAGTAGTCTATTGGGCAATTTATAGTACAGAGAATTGCAATAATCAAGCCTCGATATTACGGGACTCATCACTAAAATTTTTGTACTGCCCTCTGTTAAATATTTTCTAATAAATGCTATGTTTCTCAGGTGATAGTTACACACTTTCACTGTATCCACTATTTGATCCCTCATTGACAAATTACAATCCATCAGTACACACAAATTTTTCACAACAGGCACAATCCTAACATCAGCGTCACCAATTTTTATACTTTGAAATAACTGGTAATTCTTCAAAGCCACCTTTGTGCCAAAAAACATGCATTCTGTTTTATCATCATTTAATTTAAGCTTTTTCCTCTGCATCCATGTTTTTATTTCAGTCATTATCTCATTAATTTTCTTCATTGTATCTTGTGTTGTTGAAACTGAAAGGTAAAACAGTATCATCTGCATATAGTTTAAAGCCCACTTTTTGTTTTTTCAAGATATGTGATAGCTCGATAGTATATATGTTGAACAAGATAGGGCCCCGAACACTACCCTGTGGTACACCTTTAATAAGAATTCTCTCACTAGATCGGTTTCCAGAAACTTCTACAATAGTCTTCCTGTTCGTTAAGTAGCTTCGCAAAAATTCCAGTGCTTCCTCAGTCACTCCAATGGACTTTAAGTCGTCAAGTAAGTACTCGTGCACAACAGTATCGAAGGCAGCACTAAGATCTAACATAATAAAAATTCCACACTTTCCTTCATCAAGAAAACCTATCAGATTGATTTTTCATTTTACTTTTAACGAAGTGATTATTGGCAGAGCCCGTTCGGCGAATAAGCGTTTGGTAGGTAATTATCGGCCGAGCTCGGCTCGCTCCGCTTATTCGCCAAGCTAGCACTGCGCGCGCATACCACTCTAAGGTAAGATATTCCTTGTACGTTTTGATTATCGTGTGAAATATGCTGTCAATTGAGCCCCGAGGATAGCGCGCGCAGCGAAACAATACCTCTTGCCAGAACAAACGAGCTTGCCAAGAATATTTAAATATGTGGATAAGGCGCGAAGCGCCGTTCCGCCACGTTCCTACTGACAGCACACAAATAATCACACCGAGCTCGGCTCGGTGAATAAGGACCAAGTCCTTATTCCCAGAGCCGAGTCCGGCGAATAAACGCCTAGCTCTTATTCACCAAGCCCGGCTCTGGGAATAAGGCTTGCCTACTTTTAACTGTGTTATTGGTTTCGGTTACGTCTTTTTTCTAATGATAGTTCTCGGCACTTGCTATTAAATATATGAGTTCATAATATTGCTGTTTTAGATCAATTAACATGCGGCATTTGGTTCCCCCCGTGTTGGGAATCAGTCAGCACAGTAGGATGGAAACACTCACTGTCTGGATAGACCGTGGAAACATCAAACATTTGTTTCTACGAAATATTCGCAATAAGTAGCTTTTTGAAACCTGCCTACTGCATAGTAGTACTTAAGCATTTATAAATTCTCAGAATTTCTGTCTTTTTTTAAGGAAATATTTCACAATATCGTACATACATTTAATGTGCATATAAAACAGTCAGTCCTTCGAAAAGAAGAAAAACTAATGTTGGCCTTCGCTTGATTAACTGGGCCTCGGGCACCTCGCGCTGTTTTCCTTGTTCCATGTCTTCGGAGTCTTATGCTTTCAGTTGCGTCCACAGTGACAGCTGACATTCATTTTGATTCAAGACAAGGCATTTTCCTTTACCTCCCATAAATAGACTCATTTCTTTAATTTAGTTCTTTAAATTATTTGCCTTCAAATTGCTTACAATTTCTGTTAACAAAATTCTGCTGTTCTCGTTATAAGGCAGTCTGGGAAAACAACCGAAATAAACAAACTAAATTTAAATAAGCCACTCATTTTCCAAATTCAAACTGACGACTCCTTTTCAAGGTGACAATGAATCAGCTTAAAACTCAGAGACAAACCTCAGGATACACAGAAAAAACAGTAATATCCTTATTTTAGCAATGAAGGGAATGAAAAAGACACAGAAATTACTTTCCTAAAATACCACTAATTTGGCCTTAATTTTTATTAAAGCTTTGTAGTTCAGCAATCTTTTATCAATCAAACCAACCATATTCTGACGGAATAAGAGCATAAATAGACTGCCTATTTTAATACTGACGGCTACAAAAAAAAAAAAAAAAAAAAAAAATTGCTAAATAGGAAACTGACTCTACAGATCTGAACCAAAGGAAAGCGCAAGACATAGAAGCAGTTAACATTAATCTCCTGGCGTAGTCACTGCTTAATGCCCTCACTACTCCATCGTTACGACCTTGATTCTTTTGAGTACATAAGGGGCTGCTCGTTGATTCTACAGTGTCTAACAGTTTGAAGATCCATTACGTTGGTCGTTTTGTCATTAGAATAGAGAGGCACTACTGTATCAGACACACTTAATCAAGATATCCCTATAAAAGTTCATTCCACTGGTGATAAAAATAGCAATAGTGCCAGGAAATCTGAAGCGCTGAATAACTGTTGTATGTCCTTTGTTCACGTGCAGATGATCTGCCCGTGAAGCTCATGCGAGTATAGGATAACTCGTCGTTTAAGTAGAGGTCTACGAAGGGTTTAAATTAATGGAAACCAAAGACAGTGAACGTTGTCTTGAACTTGAGGAACTCAGCAAAACCGAACTGCTGACGGAGGAAGTAAACAGGATTAGACATTCAGAGGATGCTATTGCTTTTCTGTGCATCAGCGTTCGTTGAAATCATTTTGTTAACGTTTGCTCATGCGATGAAACATGTTTTCCCCAAACTGCCAAGGCCAAATCTTCAAGCATATGTTTTAGTCAAGTGTTGGTTATTTTGTACCGTTAAATCATATCATTTGAAAAAGAAAAAAAAGTGTTATAACACTTTTTTAATATTCCTATATATTTTGTTTTTGCAAATGTATGAGTACCAGATGCGCTGCCTGCAATAGATATGTGACATACTATATGCAACATTTAGCCTTGCATTTACATACTTATATATATATATATAATATATATATATATATATATATATATATATATATATATATATATATATATATATATATCCAAACAGCAGTGGCCACAGCCGGATATACATCAATGAGGAGGAGGACATAAAGACTTGCTAAAAGGGGTCAATTTATTCCCGACGTCTCGTAATGTCTTCATTACATTTTCGAGGGCTGTACAAAATAGATAACATAAATTACAATAAAGCTAAGAATTAAAAAAAAAAAAAAAAGTTGCACAATGAATTACAAACTTATAATATTAAAAGGAACAACTAAAAGGACAACTTTAAAAATCACAAAATGTAAAATAAACAGGACAACAAATTATTAAAATAAGTAAAGAAAATAATATTCAAAAGTTAAGCAAAGCTGGACCAACCTATTCAGTGGCAATGTCAAGACTGGAGAGAAAAAATAGAAACTAAGAGAGGTACAGTGTGCCAGCACAGGTTTGGCTGTTAAACAAGGGAGCGAGTCGTTTGATCATTAACGATTCTAAAATTGCCAAATCGTGGCTGTTGGAAGCTCGTCCTACAACTTTAAAGTCCTTATATTCAGTGGAGGTTTTACATATTTTAGAATGATTTCTAATATTGGAATTTTGCTGCCTGTCCTGTAGCTTACTTCACGATGTGAATCTATGCATACCTTCAGAAGCCTCCTGGTGGATCCAATATAAGTTCCTAAATTACATTTAGGACAAGTATTGGATGATTCTTTTAGAAAAATATTTTCACAACAACATATCCAAAATAGGTTTGAGGCTATTAAGGTTTATTGATACCCATTAATCATGTTACCGGGTCATTATCAAGTTTAAAGATCGTTTGTTCCCTTATATGTCCTCCGGGTGTGGGTATAGCTATACTTGTCCTAAATGTAATTTAGGAACTTCTATTGGATCCACCAGGAGGCTTCTGAAGGTACGCATAGACTCACATCGTGGAGTAAGCTACAGAACAGGCAGCAAAATTGCAAACCCAGAGTTTTCTAATACTAGAAATCATTCTAAAATATGTAAAACCTATGTTGAATATAAAGACTTTAAAGTTGTAGGACGAGCTTCCAACAGCCACGATTTGGCAATTTTAGAATCATTAATGATCAAACGACTCGTCCCCTTGTTGAACAGCCAAACCTGTGCTGGCACACTGTACCTCTCTTAGTTTCTATTTTTTCTCTCCAGTCTTGACATTGCCAATGAATAGGCTGGTCCAGCTTTGCTAAACTTTTGAATATTTTTTATTTTATTTTATTTATTTATTTATTTTTTCTATTTGAGTAATTTGTTCTCCTGCTTATTTTATATTTTGTGTTTTTTAAAGTTTTCCTTTTAGTTGTTCCTTTTAATATTTTAATTTTGTAATTCATTGTGCAACTCTTATTTTTAAATTTTGAATGCTTAGCTTTATTGTAATTTATGTTATTTATTTTGTACAGCCCTCGAAAATGTAATGAAGACATTACGAAACGTCGGGAATAAATTGACCCCTTTTTGCAAGTCTTCATGTCCTCATCCTCATTGACATATATATATATATATAAGTCTATCACATTACCGTGATTCATATACATATATCGAACTACAAATGTCCTTTAATATCTAATTCGCTCTACCTCGGAATTAATATATTTTCATATATGCTTAACCGAGGGGGAATTTATTAAGCGATAATAGAATTGGCAATCGACAGGCGCGAACCAGCGACCTCTCAATTCTAGGACTGGCAGTAAAGTCTTAAACCACCGAATTAGATATTAAAGGACATTTGTAGTTCGATATATATATATATATATATATATATATATATATATATATATATATATATATGTATATATATATCTATATATGTGCGCAATTGCATCTTTTTAGTGGATATGAACCCTTAGCAAACACATAGACGAAATTACAAGTTTCCTGAGACTAAAAATTGTGATGCCCCCTCAGATGAGGTAACTATGTCATAAAGAAGGGACGATAAGCTAGGGTACTTGCAGGTATCTTGGGCTCATGAATCACGACATGTCATGTTTAGCTGTTCATTAATCAAGGAGATAAGGCGTGAAGGAGGGTTTGATTATGCGATAATTACATTCAAATGCACTTCATTCCCACCCACCCACCCAAGGTCAGCCAACCCGCTCTCTTCCAAACAAAAAGATTAATGAAATAAAAAATAATGTTCAAGTAGGTTGCGTCAATTCTACATGCTTGGATTTGACCCACTTAGGAGTCGAGTACTTGTTTGACTCACTTTGAAGGATTTTTTGTTGAGGATTCAAGGGGAATCAATATAAAGTATTGAATATTTTCTTTTAATGTGAAATAAACAATGACTGATTTCGAATTAGCGATGTTGAAGTTACAAAAAACACACTAGCCATAAGCTAAGTTTATATCTATATATATATTATATATAGATATATATATATATATATATATATATATATATTATATATATCAACGTTCAAGATAGCCCATGTCGAACATATTTTTTGAGGTAACTAATTATCTTATGAGTTATTCATTTAAATCTACCAATTATAACTAACAGAAAAATGCATTACTATTCCAGTTACTAGTCAAAGAAACCTAGGCTTACAACTGACATTAAGACTCAAAGAAAAATATCTGTACCTACCTACTTTAACAAATAGATCAGCTCATTCAATCTATCGGTCGGCTAAATCCTTATAGCACACCAACGGATACTTGAGGGCCACATTGAAACCAGGCGTTAAGTGCATTCAGGTGATAACAATCGAGACGGGCTGCTAATTCATTGCCTATTCAGAACGACGCACGTCGGTTCTTTGCGTTAAAGTTTAAGTTTAAGCTCCATACGGAACTTTGCATATGCTGTCGGTTTAATTAATTCTCTGAGGAATCTCTTTCGACGGAAGCAAAGGTGCCCCATACGGGCTTGTGTGGGTGTCGCCGTTACGCACGGGATTATCAAAAGAAAGGTTGGTAGGATCATCGGTGATGAAGAATGCAACTGGAATCGAATAAGCTGGTTAACACAAATAGAAGAAAGAAGGACCATATCTCATCAGTGAAAGACTTCTCCGAACTTCGTAGATTTATACCAGAAGAGCTTGTTTTTCAAGGACGTAAAGATAGTGGGGTCCAGCTTCTGCTCAGACTTTGTTGTACAGAATGGTGAAAAAAGTAGACAGGCGAAATATAAATGATGACTGCTGTGTCTAATGCTGAATATTGAGACCTAATACTATGGGCTTTACTTTATTGCGCAAGATTATTCACTCTAGTTGGCAAGACATTCATTTTAGTCTTCACATGATATCAGTCACCATGAATATTCCTCCTCCTTGTTCCTTGGCTGTGTTCTTTCCTAGGCTCTGATTATTATCAAAGAGGCTCTGTGGAAGGAAGAAAACCATTCCCAAAGGACGAAGGAAAGACTTCTTCCTGGAGGTTCTACACATATGAACTGATGTTGAAGATTCACAAGATGACAGGGCCGAAAGAGGAGGGGCAACATCTCAAAAGCCCTCAGAACGAGGAAGCGTCAGATAAAAAAATAACAGCTTTTTATCTTCCAGCACTTGGAACTCCTTGTAAAACTCTTTGAATAAAAAAGCTATGAACAAAAAAGATTTTTTCATAATAAATTCACGTAGTTCTTTCATAGTCTTCATATTTCAATGACCCTTTTAGATCCTGGTACTTATGATAATGTCCATTTTAGACAGTAACTGCCCTCCGTTGTCTAGATTAGGAATTCTTGTCACTGATTCTTTTTGCAATTTCTCTCTCTCTTATATTCTTTTTTTTCCTTCAAAAGGCAAAAGTGTCTACAGCTCTCCTCGTGGTAAGTCCCGTTCTTCTTCCCTCCCTGTGTTTTTCTTGTTTCCTTCCAGCCTAGATGGCCTTTCGATTGGCCTCTGCACTTGAAAAACAGCTACGTCATTGAAAGAGAACCATAGCTAAATTACAGCAAGAACCATTATTATTGCAATTCAAATGACTTCACAGTTTGAAGAAAACCTTTCTGCAGTCTGGAGATTAAAACTGAACAGCAACAAAGCGTTTTAGTCAGGTTTTCCACTTTACTCTCTGCCTTCTTCTCTTCTCTCCTTCTGGGACTTTCCTACAGAAAGGGAAAATGACAACTTTTGAAATCTTCCACAGCCGTTTGAGTAATCCGTTATGCTTTTTGGTGATCGTTGTTACAGGGTTAAAATAATCTTTGTCAAAACTAATATTCTTGTTTACGCTTGTCCTGCTGACATTGCGACGGTGTAAATAGACATATAAATACGCTTAACTTGTTTACCGAACTTTAAGAACGTCTCTCTCTCTCTCTCTCTCTCTCTCTCTCTCTCTCTCTCTCTCTCTCTCTCTCTCTCACACACACACACACGCACGCATGCGCGCACATTATGGGTATGGGCTTCTATGGTATATTATACAAAGGCATCTTTCAATAGAAACTGTACACATCAAAAGAACAGAGGCACGAACTCCTACTACTGAAACTATACTGCTCTGCGTCATTTACTGAATAATACAATCTAAATGTAAAAGAAAAACCTTCTTCTTTTGGCACAAACGGCAACAGCTATTTCTAATGTTCATTCATAAGCCACCATCTCGGTCCCCCATCCACCCTGCTCACCCCTCCATCGGGGGAGCAGGTGATGACCAACGTCGGGAAGAAGCTCAGATAATTAATTTCGCAGGATGAGACTTTATCTTACTTTTTTCTTTCACCTTGCACTGCACAGTTCAGTGACCGACTTTTTCAATTTCAATGTTCCTCTAATCTTAGAATTTTCGTTCTGCTTCTGCTTTTTCTCGCATTTTTCTTTTTTGTTTATCTTGTCTTCTTCAGGCCCGGTCTACCAAAGGACAGTGTCGTTCCTGTTGTTTTTATGATTTGTAGTTATAGGCTATAAAATGCGGTTATAGGAGTAACCTTTAGTTGTTCGCTGTCAGTCATCAAATCCTCTTCACATCCCATTTTCTCTTATACCATACCTCTCTTTCGGCAACTCGAGCACCGGATTTAATTGGCGATTGCGTCCGTCATGACAACGGCTTTGTGCAGGTTAAACTAGCGAACAAACAGACTCCTCTTTGGGCCTGTCACTTCTACGCAAATAGCCCAGTCAAACGTAGCACTCGCTGGGAATCTTTTCAATGGCCTCCCCCTCCGTTCTTTGTGAGTGTCAAGTCAACTGTGAATGCAATCGCAGGTTCCTCGGCTTATGTGTAGCGCTCATAAGGTTCATTTTGCCTCGTTAATTGAAGACAGGTATGCTTTATGGGCGGGAGGGGTTTCCACACCCACTCCCAGCATCTCATCAATGCCACTGGTTCTTCCTCTCCTGTATGCGCTGAACAACCTTCTCTTCAGGGCAAATGGATGCTAATTGTTGTGATTGACGCTCAAGCTATTTTGCGCTTGCAAAGGCTAGTTTATGGAATACCTACTCTCCCCTATCATAAATCTAGCGGAGGATCTTTCTTCACATTCAATAAATGTTAGTTAGGCGACATAATATTCCCAAAACAACAAAGATCGCACGCAAATAGAGCAACAGCCACAAG
The DNA here is from genome assembly GCF_015104395.2 of Macrobrachium nipponense. Taxonomy (NCBI): domain Eukaryota; kingdom Metazoa; phylum Arthropoda; class Malacostraca; order Decapoda; family Palaemonidae; genus Macrobrachium; species Macrobrachium nipponense. The sequence continues at coordinate 57,694,149 of NC_087203.1, read as the reverse complement.
AGAAGTAATAAACAGTAAGTTACTTCCGAATAGACTCCATTGTCAACTTCAGAATAGGATAATGGATTTCTCAGACTTTGCCTGCCTTCGTTACTGAATGAAACGACCCACATCAGGAAAACACAGAGGATCTGAGAAAACTTGCGAAACGCAAGAACAATCAGTCGCTCAGTCCGTCAGATGTTTTATCCAAAACTCCGTTCTTCTATTTTTCATGAAGTTGTAATTCCATTCTTTTTCGACTTAAAGCTACAACTTTTCTCTTACCTTTTTATTTTCTGCAAAAGAAAACCATTGAGATGGCTATTTGTCTGTCGGTCCGCTCTTTTTTTGTCCGCCCTCAGATCTTAAAAACTACTGAGGCTAAAAGGCTGCAAATTGGTATGTTGATCATCTACCATCCAATCATCAAACACCAAATGGCAGCCCTCTAGCCTCAGTAGGTTTTTTTTTATTATTTATTTATGTAAGGTTTTACAGTTAGCCATGACCGTACGTCTGGCAACGCCACAGGTGCCAATAATACAGGCCATCACCGGATCGTGTTTGAGCTTCAGGGTCGAGGCTAAAAATTTCATGGGCCGTGGCACATTTTTTTACTTGTTTCATCTTTGTTCCCACAAGTCTTATCTTAAAGATGCCTATCCCGACGACTCGCCTCAATGTCGACCAGAAAAGCTTTGAAAGATATTTCTGCTCTTTGAAATCTGGATCATACTTTTTGCTACACACAGCCTTGCGCGCCTGTCTCCGCAACATGCAGGTAGTATCATTTTCATCAATAAATAGTTTTCTGTACCGTAAAACAAAAGATTAAACCTCATAATAGCAACAGAACCTTATCTCAATGTGTCCATAATAAAATTATGCAGTGGTCAATAAAAAATCAGATCTATGACAGCCTCAGACAAAGAGTTGAAATGATCGTTTTCATTTTTCATAAACACGACTTTCAATTACTAATCTCTCTCTCTCTCTCTCTCTCTCTCTCTCTCCTCTCTCTCTCTCTCTCTCCACACCGTAAGACTTTTGTTGAAGTTACATGAAGACGATTTTTTCAGGGCTCTTGCTGACCTTCCCTTTCAGCACCACCCGCATTGACCGACACTATCCCTAAGTCATCTATCCACGCACCAGGACCCCCGCCCCCTCGGAGGGCAGGGTCCGCCGGTCCCCCCGACGAGCAACCCACTCCTCCCCGTCATAAAACCAGACCCTCAGCATCATTATTGGAGTAAAACCCTATTTGGGCCGATGATTTATAGGTGTATTTTAAGGCGAGCGAAATACAGTGCTAAGTGTACAGTTTACGAGTGTGAAAGAAACTTGCAGCCTCTTATTTTCTTTTATCTGTTTTTTATGTTTCCTTGTCTTGGTCAAACAGATTGACGCCTGCCAGAATACTTCCATAGATTTCTTTGTTTTGCTCTTATTTTATTCGCTTCGTGCTTTTGTCTCTTTGGAAAACCTTTCTTATCAATTTCAAAGACTAGGAAGAGGAGTCTGGAAACTGGAAAGGCTTTTCCTCGCGTCCAGTCATTCTTGGTGCTCACGAGATGAAGGTTGCTATTATTACTGGCTTCTTAACAGATACCACATACCTCCCACCCCCAACTAATCCCCTTCCCCCCATCTCTCTCTCTCCTCTCGATTCTCTCTCTCTCTCTCTCTCTCTCTTAAATTTCTTGCATCTAGGGTGGCATGCAAGTCTGATCTAAGTCTTAATAGTCAGTCGCACTGTACTACTGAAATTTCTTATTTGCATGTATTCTCGACAGTACGTATCAACTTTTCACGCATGCATATCTCAATAAATAACAAACATCGAGTGTACTATAGTCATATTATATATTTGTTTCATGCATACAACTGGCTGCAACACTTCGTAGTCGACCAACGATATCCCAAGTATTGAATTCACCTGTTGGTGCCAGAAAGAAGCGACAGATTGCAATGCAACTAGTCTCTATCACTTCACCGCTTAGAGGTAGATCATGACTGATCTGATGTGTGATTTTTATGACGCACCATCATTAAAACCAAAATTTTCCGGTATTATCTTATTCTAAAAACAATGGTTGCAATATGCAGCTTTTTTAATAAGAAATTTTCCCAAAGAACGATGAACTCCGACAAGTTTGCTACAGTACATTGCTTATGAACTTTTGCTTTAGGCCATTTTTTGCGACGTGAATTTGACTTTTAATCGTTATCCTCGTTTTCACAAGAGATAATTTCACGACATCTTTACTAGTCGAATATTCGTAATCGAAAACTCTGATCTTAGAAGAGAAGATTGAATTGCGTAATAGCTACTTTTCAGATAGCAAACTTGTCAAAAAATAGATTGATAGTTTGTTTCAGATTCGTCATGATAGCGGACAAAACTTCTGTCTCTCTCTCTCTCTCTCTCTCTCTCTCTCTCTCTCTCTCTCTCTCTCTCTCTCTCTCTCTGGATGGATGGATGTCCGGCGTCTCGGTACATCCATTTAAACCCACAAAAAGTTTCTTATGATGCAAAACAGACAAGTTAGCGACATGAAGATTATTATTCACAGACAGTCAATCATCTCTAAGTACTGAAGCATGTCTATGCAAATGGACCATTCTTAGCTCACAGGTAAGCAATGAGCCAGCATCTCCCTCTTTCTCTGGGTCCTAGAAGGGCGTTTAAACTTTAGAATAATTAAGGCTGCGAGGTTGGTAGAACTTCCTTCCATCAAACTCAATTAGGCTATCATCCTGCTCTTAAAGTAATACCACAACACACACTTTTCTTCCCCTGAGAGAAAAACAATCAAACTTGAAGAAAAAGAATCAGCTGCTCTCCCACTTAAGGGCTATTTACCCCTTCGTCTGTATGAGGAATTTCAGTCAAAGCGTCCGGGGAGTAAGTGGCCACTATTCTTATGCAAATGCACGAGTGTCAGGCTATTTGGTCTACCCTTCGGGTCTGGCTGCTCTGGGCAGGGCGCAGTCGACCATCCAAATTTGGACAAAGTTGAGAGAGCATTCCCATTCTCTTTTCTCTTTCAGCATTGATGCGGCTTGAACATGAACCTTGGCTAAGTTTCTGTACGTCAAGATCTTTCACTCGACGGTGTCTGAAAATCTAGGCTTACACGGCATTATATCACATCTGATATCAGTATTTTGGCTAGCGAATTTTCAGGCCAGTGTTCTCTGAAGCCGTGTTGTGATAACATTTGCTTGTCAATCTCCACGGAAAGGTTTTACAATTTACGTTGAAACAGTTATAACTAAAACCCTTTTTCCTACCCATTTCGCTATTTCCTGATAACCCATTCTTCCAAACAACCAAACAACTTTGGTTTTCTTTCAACCAGGATATGCGATTTTATTCGCATTCTTACAAATATATGCCTTAAATACTGTTCCCACGAACTCGGAAAACAGGGAAGACATCGCCATAAGTATTTTATCATTAATTGGAAAGAATATGTTTGTACTTCCAATACTTCTGTCTTCAAGCAGTTTTCGACAATGTAGACACCCACTAGTCAGCCTGGCCGGAGCTACACAACAAAATTATTCTCATTAGAAGGACTACAAAACAATGTAGTTCCAGGGAGACTGGGGGATAATGGAGCAAGAGAGTAGGTAGGTACTCATAAAACTGTAACATTTGTAGCATGTATACCTTCGATGAAATTGGATTTAATTCATTCCTGAGATTTCCTAAAAATGTATATAGTATATAGTGTAGTACGCCGCTAAATCTTTAAAAGGTTAAAACAATGGGCAAGAAGCCATCCTCCTCCTTTTCAGAAACGTTTCAGAAAAATGCGACGGACCAAGAAACCCCTATAATCGCAGGAATAAACTGAATTATTTTGGCACCTTCTACAAAGTGTTGAAGGGTTAAGAGGCCTCTTGTGAAGTTTTGAACTCTGCTCAACTAGCAGAGAAGGTGAACGACAGACCTTTCATTGCTCCAGGAAGCTATGCATGACAACGAGCATTGGTTTGTGATTCACTGCATTAGCGCGAGGAGGATATTTTGATTAGTGGATGATAATAATTACTATTTGAAAAAAGACGGCAAGCCATTTAGCGATAGTAAAGATTTCCTTCAGCATAAATATTTCTTTTCGTCTTTTTCAATTCAGGCGTTGGTCCCCTTCAGTGCGAGACAGAAGTACCATTTCTCGGTTCTTTGTATCCAAAATTACCCATGAAACCCCAGGTGCTTATGCATTCCTCATGGCAACTAAATCATTATCTGTAACACTGTTGACAGATACCTGCACATGTGACCTATACAACTCAAAGCGCTGTCACATGGGCACATATTCTGAAATTTTTTTATTTCATCATATTTAGACGAATGCATTCCAAATAATATGCAACAAAATATTAACGCAAACACACAAGTTAGCGGAGAGAGAGCCCTGCGTGACCTCTCAGCAGTGCGGAACGATGCTCACTGTGTTTTGTGTGGCCCTACAGCCAGTTTGAGCCTGCCATTCTGTGGTCACATTTCCCCTCATGAAACCCTGAAATTCCCCCTGGTTCAGAACCACTGGCTATACTATAGCCAGCAATGGCGAAAAAAAAGACATTCAATTTCGTCAACTTGCAACCTAAGATCAGCACCATTGTTTATACGGACAGAACAGTCTTATCCAATTCGCATCTAACCGGAGAGACCATGATTTAAATCAGACCAACAGAAGCATGATTAAGCAGCGATGATAAAAAGAGTTACACTGAATGACATTCGAGGAACGAATTATTCCTTTAACGAAACTTGTCACAAAACAGATAGTAGTTTCAGCAAAGTTAAGGCCTATAGCAAATAGGATAGCCTCGCTCAGCTAAATCCACGAAAAGTTGGCCATTACCTTACGTATAAACCTATATAAAAAATGAATAGTTTTTAAGTATTTTAATTTTTTTTATTTAATGGCAAAGAATTCAAAACTCCCCCACCCTTAAAGTAAGAAAAAGTTGTCTGTTTTTATTAAATTTAAACTAAATATGGAACAAAATAAGCTCCTTATGGCGTCATGATGATATGGTATTACATAAGCACCCCCCAAAATTAAATAAATAAATAAAATTGAAAGAAATCCGTCTGTAACTAACCATTACTCAGGGAATTCAAGACGCGTTTGTGCACACGGGGAAGGCAAGACCATAGTCCAATGCTCATCAAATAGTCAATCCAAAAAAATCCATGTTGTGTTGTTCCAATTCTCACAGCCTAAGAGCAATTGCATACTCCCTAGCTGCTAAAAGAAAAATGGATCATATTTTTGTAGCGATATTTTAAATGAACTAATTCAAGGTTATTTTTCTAAACTGCTAGTTAAGTGCATTGTCCTCTGTCACTCATTTTTTCTTAGCTCGCCACTTTCTTGAATAAATAAAATCATATATTCTTTCATTACAGAGAAAACACATTCTGTCAACCTTGTGGAATCTTTCCAATAGAAAATAGAATTGAAGATAGAATATAAGAAATAAATTAATATAAATACAATACTTTAAATAATCTCTTGAAGTGATGATTATGTGGTTATTCAAACGTAGCTTTGAAAGATTTCCCTTGCGGCACACATCTACGGCTATTTTTGCCAGTTTTGCCAAGTTCAATATATTAAGAAAAAATACTGTTTATTTAAAAAAAAAACTTTAAAAAGGTCGTTTTTCGCTGATGAAAAATTAAATAAGTAATCTTATCATTATTTTCCATTCACCTTATTTCTGAAAGGTGGTTCTGAGAAGATGTTCAATAGTAAATAAAACAAATTCTGACTTCCCTGCAGTGAATTTTAAAAAAGAGAGATTAAGTCTCAAATGATATGGAAGAATTAGACATGGAAAATTTTTGAAAAAACTGAAAAAATTAATTAAAAAATAAAAAATGGACAGAATTTTCTTCGGCGCAGTCGAGTTTTTTTTATTGAGAAGCGGCCCATAAAGCTTTCAGCCACGACCCAATGGTGGCCTGTCCTATACCGTTGCCAGACGCACGATCATGGCTAACTTTAACCTTAAATAAAATAACAACTACTGAGGCTAGAGGGCTGCAATTTGTTATGACAGATGATTGGAGGGTGGATGATCAACATCTCAATTTGCATCCCTCCTGCCTCAGTAGTTTTTTTTAGATCTGAGGGCGGACAGAAAAAGTGCGGATGGACAGAGAAAGTCGGCACAATAGTTTCCTTTTACAGAACACAAAAAGTACAAAAACTTATTGGAAGCTGTGCAGTTAACCTAATGATATAAGATTCACAAGACTATTTGGTGCGGTGGTTCAAATAGCTTTGGGCTTAATAAATTAAGAAGTCTATTGTAGATCTCGGGAATCTTCCAAACAACGCAGTTCGATGGTAAAAGAAAACATTACTTATTTCGAATTCTCTTGAAAATTCCTAGGCTCTCTCTCTCTCTCTCTCCTCTCTCTCTCTCTCTCTCTCGCCCACGCATACACACATGCATTCAGATACATACAAGTATGATGATATATATATATATATAATTATATGTGTCTGGATTGTGATATGTTGTAAATATATATGTATACCAGCTTACCAATCCGGCAACTCCCTAGGAAAACTCTGATTACAAACCAATAAACTCTCTCTCTCCTCTCTCTCTCTTCTCTCTCTCTCGTGTTAAGATAGTTGTTTCTCACACACCCCCTTCCTATTGAAACTGGTTGATCTTGGATTTAAAGGTCTTCAGGTGAGTCACTATTCATCTCAGCAGCATTGAAAACTATGGATTAGACACTAATATCTAATGTCTTCAGTTATTTTTACATGTACTCACCTTCCAACCACCTCTCAACCCCCCTTCATATCAGGGCTGAACTTTACTTGAAGGGTATCAGGAGTGTCAATATTCTTCTCAGCGACCTCAAAAACTATGGATTAAACCCTAATATCTGTTTGTTCTGGTTTTTTTTCATTTCGCCCCTTCCACCCCTTTTCAACCCCCTTCCAATTGGGGCTGAACTTAGACTTGAAGGGCGAAGGGTTGGGAGTGGTCACTATTCATATCAGCGACCTAGAAAACTATGGATTAGACACTAATATCTGTCGTTTTGACTACATTTACAGGTCACCCCTCCCCTTTTCACAACCCCACTCCCCAATCAGGTCTGAAACTTGGACCCTAAAAGGCATCGGGAGTGTCACTATTCTTCTTGAACTCGAAAACTGTGGATTAGACACAAATATCTGTTGTTTTGTATTTATACATTTCACCCAATTCCCACCCCATTCCCACACACCTCCCAATCAGGGCTGAAATTGAACTTAACAGGCATCAGGTGTGTCACAATTCTTCTCAGCTACCCCCTTGTCATCCCACCTCCCAATAGGGGTTGAACTTGACTTAATGGGCATGGGAGTGTCGTTGTTCTTCTCAGCAACTTGAAAACTATGGATTAGACACCAATATCTGTCATTTTGGTTATATCTACATTTCATTCCCTTCCCATCCTTCTCACCCCCTCCCAATTGTGGTTGAATAACTTGGACGTAAAGGGCATTAGGTTTGTCAACTATTCTCCTCAGCAACCTCAAAAACTATAGTAGACTAGACTAATATCCGTCGTTTTCTGTAATTTTTTTTACTTTTATCCCCTTTCCACAGCCCAGCTCCCCTTTGGTGCCAGTGATGTCTTAATTCCACAGTGTTCATTCCCAAATGGTGAGTAATATGTATACCAAGTTTGGCTAAAATTGCTCATATGTATTCAAAGTGCATGGGGAACATAAACACAGACTTACTTATATACATCCTTACACACACACACACACACACACACACACACACACACATATATATATATATATATATATATATATATATATATATATATATATATATATATATATATTCAATGTAGCAGAAAACTCCGTGTGCTTTAGGATTTCATAATATCCACGTAATAAGACAAGTGATAACCGAGACTTGGAACAAATACTTTCGTAGTTTATTCTACATTTTCAAGTTCACACGGAGTACAAACAAAGTTTACAGAGCTTTATATACTAATTGAGAATTACAAAACTATTAAGATTTTTCAGCTAGGATTTTTGCTATATGAATTGCATCTATAAACCTTTAGGAAAATTCACAGTTTTGTTTGGTATTTGAAGTAATCCGAAATAAATGCTTCGAGTAAATTCATTGAAGATGATACAATTGTGTTTTTCTTTTTAAGTTTAGTTTTAATTAATTCCGAGATGATGTTCGTACATGAGATGTAATTCGTAATCGAGTTATGATAATCCGTAGCCTAAAGTGAATTTTGAATTTTTAGATTTGGGTTCAGTTCTTTGTCTGAGAGATTCATTTACACAATCCTCTTATTATTATTGTTCCGATCACTTATTTCAATGAGTCTTAAATTTTTGATCAAGGTGGTGAACTAACTTGTTTATCTTAAATCTAAAATTATTATAGATTCCGTTCAGGCTACTGGTATCCAGTCCAGAGGAATTCTATTCATGAAATTTAATGTTTCAGTTTCGTAATTTCCTGAAATTATGTAATTCTAACCTTCTTGTATTTTCTATGTGTTTTGAGAGAAATTTCACATAAATCACTGAAGGAAGATTCACTATACACTCGTAATCTTCTTGGTAATTAAAAACTTGGGAATAACTTGTTCTTGCAGACGCTTTTGAGAAAATTTTCGTCTTTGTCGAAGTCGGATATTGTGTGCTTTCACTAATGCCCTTTGGAAGTTGAAGGGAACATCTGCCGGAAAAGAAACAGGAGTAGAAAAGTTTCTCGTGGCATCCATCAATTTAGAATGAAAGTCTGCGAGCTTGAGAATAATATAAAATTTACATTAGAAGGCGACAGACAACCAGGACTTGGAACAAATTACTTTCGTAGTTTAGTTCAGCATTTTCAAGTTCACACTGAGTACAGACATAGTTTACAGAGCTTTATATACAAAATTCAGTAGTGATGGGCTGAATTACAGATTCTGATTCAGGCAGCATGTTCTCCAAACAGAAAGGACAGGGAAAGAGGATCAAGGGCTAAACCCAGGGTGAAGATTAAAATTCCTGGTGCATGTGTCTTCAATGAAGAAAAGAAATCTGGAAACTGCATTCAATGGAGCCACGTGCACCAGGAATTGCAACCTCCACTATGGGTAGCCCTTGATCATCTTTCCCTGGCCTTTCTGTTTGGAGACATGGTTCTCGAGTCAAGAAACTGCAACTCCGCCCTCCACTACTCAATTTTGTACATAAAGCTCTGTAAACTATGTTTGTACTCAGTGTGAATTTGATACTTGTTCAAAATCCCGGTTTTCACTTGCTTACTTAGGTGGATTTTATGACGAGAGGCAGTCAAAATGACAGAGAGAAAGGCAGATAGACGGAGAGAGAGACACACACAGACAGACAAACAGACAAAAAGACAGAATGTCTTACAGACAGACAGTCAGACAGACAGACACAGAAAGACAGACAGACAGACAGACAGAGAGAAAGAGGATTTTGGTAGTTGTGGGGAGGAATCTAAGAAACCTTTGTTCAGTTAAAATATTGGGTTAAAAGGCAGGTAACCTGAGCTTCAGGGGCTTCCGAGTATTAGGTAAAAATGTGTTAAAGCCGCCGAGAAATGCCTCCGGCATTGCGCGCAAAACCGAAGACTTTAAAACTCGTTCAATAAAGGGAGGGAGACCCAATCGGGGTTTCTTGAAGATGGACCAGGGGATAATTTGTCGACCTGAGCTCAAATTGTAAACATTCTTGCTGCATTCACCAAGAATTCTCCTGGTTTCTCACGTATTAACATCTGGGTGCAAAAAACACAGATGTCGTCCTGTGCTGAACGCGAAGGTTAGGCAAGTTAGAATTGTGTTGCAAGGAGTGATAACAGTCATTGCAAATCTTATAAATTATCTTAAATTTAACAGGTACCATTATCAGAACCAAGACGTTAACATCAATCTCATTTTTCTGAACAGTTCTCCGATAGGTTATAAATACAAGAAGGGGAATCGTAAGAATATTGTCAGTTCTGAATTTGTCACAAAATATCCAAGAGACAACTTTCTGATATTATCGCCGCCATCATTCTTCTTTTACCATTTCCTATCAACTTTGCCCTCTTCCCCTCTCGATTACGTCATGCATATCAAGAGCTCATCGCGCAATCGAAACTCCATCACACTCAAGTAGCGTAAATTATTACATCCAGAAGACGAACTCTCCCCGGAATTACAGAGCTCAAAAATCACACGGGAAAGAAAAATAACGCATTAATAATAGGGTTACCTCGACGAGCCGAATTTATGTGGAAAAGAAATCGCCGATCGGTGGCGGAAACAACGGGAATAATATTTCGAAATCGTATGTTCTGCGGCTCAACAGGAAACCGATATTACGGCTATTTTCTGGGCGTGGATGGAATCTGTGGTCGACTTCGGATTGTCTGCGCGCTCGAGTTTTTAAATCCCGCTGTCGCACCTTACAGACGACCTTATACAATGATTATCGTCATTAGGCTAAATCCATACTGAACAAAGTCGAAAGATTCTTTTAAATAGAACCTTCACAGACTGGAATGGCAATATAATGGTGGATATTTTTATTATTATTATTATTATTTGAAGGTAGGAGACCCTCTCTTAAACATGTTTTGTTAAAGATGATGGCAGCATCAGTGGAATTGATTTTATATATGGTCTTTTCAATTCTTCTTATTATTTCTCTTCTCATCAGGGCTGATATTCGTAATAGCTGGCCGATGTTCATATCTTGGTTAAGAAATGTTTCTAAAAATACTAATTTATTGTTATGGTAACAAAAGTGATTAACAAATCTTAGTAATGGAATTCCAACGTTTCCAACCGTATCATCGGTTCATTTTCAAGGAAAGGTGAGCGTGAACTGATTGGAATGGGGTCGTTCGGCGGTATTTATTGTGTCCCAGGTGCTCTGTCTGATGGGCGCTGCGTTTTCATTGGCTGAACAGAGGATTAAGTCCCTGAGTCAAGCCGTCTTGCAGAGGTGGAAGCTCGCACTGCTCTTCGCGTGCGGACGCTGGAGACTGGGAGCATAGTATTGGGCAGGGGCACCTGATTGGTCCGTTCGATCGGGCTCTATGGTGCCGGCGGGCAGCGCCCTACGTGCCACCGTCGGGAGGAGTGAAGTCTCTTGAGTGGTGTTAAGGCTGGGTCTCTCCTTCCCGATGTGTAGGGCCTCTAAGAGGCGGAGGCGACGGTGGTCTGCTGCCTTATCGATAATACCAATATTAGGAATAATGTCCTTCCGAGTTATCCTGGTATTGTGGACGTTTTTTGCATGATTATGGATGGCGCCTTCCTGAGCGTGGCAGGATATCCTCTTGGAAAATCGCATCGTTGTCATACCAATGTAGGCGCCGGGGCATTCCCGGACAGGGCATTTGTATTGGTAGACAACGTTAGTTTCTTGAGAGGGTCCTGCATCACAGGGGCTGGGTTGTTTTTCATAATCAGGCCACTGGTCTTCTTGCTTTTATAGTAAATGATCAATTTTACTTTCTTCGCAGGGTCCGTGGGGGGAGACATTCTTTCGATGATGTTACGAAGGGCTCGTTCATCCTCTTTTGATTCTTGTGAAATACTCCTTGTAAAAGAGAGTGACGTCTTCAAGGGCGACGGGGCGAGGCTCCTGCTGGTACCATTTATCGATGTTTCTGCGAATGGCTTTTTTCGATGTCCCGGTTGGAATACCCGTTGTTAATTAGAACTTGGGCAACACGTTCTAATTCAGTGTGCGTGTCCTTCCACGAAGAGCAGTGTGAGAGAGCTCTCTTGATGAAGGCGCTGATTGCAGTGCGTTTGTATCTCTCTGGACACTCGCTCTCGCCGTTCAGGCACATGCCCAGGTTCGTGGGTTTCGTATACACTTGTGTTACGAAAGCGTTCTTTCTTGTTGCCCGACGAGAACGTCAAGGAAGGGGAGGCGACGGTCACGGCAATGCTCGATGGTGAAGTTGAGTCTGCTGTGGTCGTGGAAGGCTTGTCGCAGGCGCTCTATTTCTTCCACCGTGTTGGCACTGATGAAGGTGTCGTCAATATATCGGACGTACATAGACGGTTTCTCGATGGTGGCGAATACCCGACGTTCCACAGTACCCATGTAGAAGTTCGCGAAAATTACTCCGAGGGGAGAACCCATCGCTACGCCGTCTTTTTGCGTGTACATATGGCCTCTGTGGGTGGAGAAAGGGGCCCTTTTCGTACATATTTCAAGGAGTTTTTGGAGGGCATGCTCAGGGATGTTTAATGGGGGCGTGGAGTCGTCTCTGTATACACGATCCAGAATTATCTGGATTGTTTCATCCACGGGGACGTTCGTGAACAGGGACTCCACGTCCATCGATGCAATAACTCCTCCGGACCGGTGTCGGTTTTCAGGGCTTCTATAAACTCGGCAGAGGACTTCAAACTTTGGTCATCTGGAAACGTAAGGAGTCAAAATAGCATTCAATTCTTCGCAAGCTGGTATGTAGGAGCGGGAATTTGGCTAATGATGGGGCGTAACGGGTTCCCTGGTTTATGGGTTTTAACATTTCCGTATATATAGCCAAGGTCGTAGTCCCCTACGATCGGCAGCAAGTGAAGGGCATTGGAAGCTGCATTGACAGTCTCAATAATCCTATTGGCCTCACGTTTAATGTCATCTACCGGGTTCTTAGTAATCTCTGGAATTTGCTGCTGTCTGACAGTATCTCATCCAACTTGTGGTGGTATTCCTCAGTGGCGGATGAGTACAAATGCAGCGGTTTTATCGGCCCGACGGACGGTGACATCCTCTTTCGCTCGGAGTTCTTTGGCTGCTTCCTCAGGCGCCTGTCGATCACATCACTCTTGTAATCACCGCGTTCCGTGAGGGCCTCGGCCAAGAGGAGGGGCTGCAGGCGTCCGTGGTTCGTATGGTGTCTTGGCCGAGGCCCTCACGGAACGCGGTGATTACAAGAGTGATGTGATCGACAGGCGCCTGAGGGAAGCAGCCAAAGAACTCCGAGCGAAAGAGGATGTCACCGTCCGTCGGGCCGATAAAATCCGCTGCATTTGTACTCATCCGCACTGAGGAATACCACCACAAGTTGGATGAGATACTGTCAGACAGCAGCAAATTCCAGAGAATTACAATAAGAACCCGGTAGATGACATTAAACGTGAGGCCAATAGGATTATTGAGACTGTCAATGCAGCTTCAATGCCCTTCACTTGCTGCCGATCGTAGGGGACTACGACCTTGGCTTATATATACGGAAATGTTAAAACCCATAAACCAGGGAACCCGTTACGCCCCATCATTAGCCAAATTCCCGCTCCTACATACCAGCTTGCGAAGAAATTGAATGCTATTTTGACTCCTTACGTTCCAGATGACCAAAGTTTGAAGTCCTCTGCCGAGTTTATAGAAGCCCTGAAAACGACACCGTCCGGAGGAGTTATGCATCGATGGACGTGGAGTCCCTGTTCACGAACGTCCCCGTGGATGAACAAATCCAGATAATTCTGGATCGTGTATACAGAGACGACTCCACGCCCCATTAAACATCCCTGAGCATGCCCTCCAAAAACTCCTTGAAATATGTACGAAAAGGGCCCCTTTCTCACCCACAGAGGCCATATGTACACGCAAAAACAAAAAAAGACGGCGTAGCGATGGGTTCTCCCCTCGGAGTAATTTTTTTCGCGAACTTCTACATGGGTACTGTGGAACGTCGGGGTGGGTATTTCGCCACCATCGAGAAACGTTCTATGTACGTCCGATATATTGACGACACCTTCATCAGTGCAAACACGGTGGAAGAAATAGAGCGCCTGCGACAAAGCCTTCCACGACCACAGCAGACTTCAAACTTCACCATCGAGCATTGCCGTGACCGTCGCCTCCCCTTCCTTGACGTTCTCGTCGGCAACAAGAAGAACGCTTCGTAACACAAGTGTATACGAAACCCACGAACCTGGGCATGTGCCTGAACGGCGAGAGCGAGTGTCCAGAGAGATACAACGCACTGCAATCAGCGCCTTCATCAAGAGAGCTCTCTCACACTGCTCTTCGTGGAAGGACACGCACACTGAATTAGAACGTGTTGCCCAAGTTCTAATTAAAAACAACGGGTATTCCAACCGGGACATCGAAAAAGCCATTCGCAGAAAACATCGATAAATGGTACCAGCAGGAGCCTCGCCCCGTCGCCCTTGAAGACGTCACTCTCTTTACAAGGGAGTATTTCACAAGAAATACAAAGGAGGATGAACGAGCCCTTCGTAACATCATCGAAAGGAAGTCTCCCCCACGGAACCCTGCGAAGAAAGTAAAATTGATCATTTACTATAAAAAGCAAGAAGACCAGTGGCCTGATTATGAAAAACAACCCAGCCCCTGTGATGCAGGACCCTCTCAAGAAAACTAACGTTGTCTACCAATACAAATGCCCTGTCCGGGAATGCCCGGCGCCTACATTGGTATGACAACGATGCGATTTTCCAAGAGGATATCCTGCCACGCTCAGGAAGGCGCCATCCATAATCATGCAAAAAACGTCCACAATACCAGGATAACTCGGAAGGACATTATTCCTAATATTGGTATTATCGATAAGGCAGCAGACCACCGTCGCCATCCGCCTCTTAGAGGCCCTACACATCGGGAAGGAGAGACCCAGCCTTAACACCACTCAAGAGACTTCACTCCTCCCGACGGTGGCACGTAGGGCGCTGCCCGCCGGCACCATAGAGCCGATCGAACGGACCAATCAGGTGCCCCTGCCCAATACTAGCTCCCCAGTCTCCAGCGTCCGCACGCGAAGAGCAGTGCGAGCTTCCACTCTGCAAGACGGCTTGACTCAGGGACTTAATCCTCTGTTCAGCCAATGAAAACGCAGCGCCCATCAGACAGAGCACCTGGGACACAATAAATACCGCCGAACGACCCCATTCCAATCAGTTCACGCTCACCTTTCCTTGAAAATGAACCGATGATACGGTTGGAAACGTTGGAACTTGGCCATTACTAAGATTTGTTAATCACTTTTGTTACCATAACAATAAATTAGTATTTTTAGAAAAAGAAAAAACATTTCTTTAACCAAGATATGAACATCGGCAGCTATTAGCGAATATCAGCCCTGATGAGAAGAGAATAATAAGAAAGAATTTGAAAAGAAAACCATATATAAAATCAATTCCACTGATGCTGCCATCATCTTTAACAAAACATATTATTATTATTATTATATTATTATTATTATTATTATTATTATTATTACAAGCCAAACTGGACAAGCATGCAGAATACCACACGACCAAGGGTTAGAGCAGAGACAGAAGTCCAGTACAAGACAGGAACATGAAATATGAAGAATAAACTACAAGGGAGAAATACCAAAGAAAACAATGAAGTGAATGACAAAGTCATATAAATGGAAAATCAATTAAAACATGCTCCTAAGTTTCTTCGGCACAATCGAGTTTTCTAAACATCGTATAATCAAGGCCACAGAAAATATATCTCTCTTTCGGTGGTCTCGGTATATGTAATGCTGCATGAACCGCGGTGGTGGCCTGGCCTATATCGTTGCCAAACGCACGATTATGGCTAAATTTAACCTTAAATAAAAAAATAAAAAAACTACTGAGGCTATATGGCTGTAATTTGGTATGGTTGATGATTGGAGGGTTGATTATCATTACCAATTTGAAGTCCATCGAGCCTCAGTAGATTTTAAGATCTGAGGGCAGACAAAAAAAAAAAAAAAAAAAAAAAAAAAAAAAAAAAAAAAAAGTGCGGGGCAGGTATAGCACAGCCGGTACAATAGTTTTCTTTTCAGAAATCTGAAAACCACAAACCTATTCAGTAGCAAAGTATTTGACCCAAGTTGGCACTTCTTTGGTTCCAACGATTCCACTACAGGATCAGTAACATCGTTTCACAGTTTGGTTTGAACAGGCATAAGACTTCTAGAAAACTGAGTGATAATCAGCTTCACAGAAAAGTAGGCCAGAGTTTCACAATTAACTAAATATCCCGAATACGGGTAAATTGTAGAGTCTGGGAAGATCTGA
>NC_087203.1:57661829-57677571 GCF_015104395.2 Macrobrachium nipponense | reverse complement strand
TGGGAAGATCTGACGGTAGAATTATGAAATGCCCGCAAAGCAAGTACAATATGTTAACTGGACGAAAGTACAGATTTAACAGCAAGATCAGGAAGAAACTGAAAAAGGTAGAAAGAAGAGTTCAACAACTAATTAAGATGCCTAAACAGCGAGGAAGTATGAGATTTCATGAACAGTAATATATGAAAAATGAAAGCAATGGTGCTTAAAGGTAAATGTTACTGCTTCAAGAATGTAATGAATATTAGCAATTTTGTCGTGTAATCAAAGTCATTCTTTTACTCTTCCTTTGGTCTCTTGGAGATTTATATAAAATCTGTAGTAAATCCGAGTAACGCCCACACGAATGAAGGTCAGGGCGACAGCTTTTAATGGGTACACTAGATGTCTTATGATTTTAATTGCTATTTCGGTTGGAGGGAGAAAACCAACTGTTTGAAAAATAAATACGCCTCTAATAGATGAATAGAGTTTTGGCATATGATAATCACCACTATACTTCATATTCGAAGTAAACTACAGTGCTTACCCTGCCTAGCGCCTTTTCTGACAAAATCTCAAGCCACTCTGTCAACCTTCCATTCTATCTCCAAAATATTTTTGGTCCAAACATTTTAATTGATGGATAATGCCATTCGAAAAAAAAAAACAGTTATTAAAATACTTAAAAACAAACCATCTTATGTAAAGCAGAATGGCATGCTGGGATTTGGTGTACCAGACAATGCGTTAGAATGAGGCTTGGCAGCGACTATTCACCAAGACATTTTGCCTTTAATTTGTTCGCCATTCACTACAACTACTCACCAGGACTTGTCTAATACCCCGTGATGTATCAGTGTTATATCCCTGTCATTAATCTAATCTTCACACATTCTCAAAAAAAAAAAAAAAAAAAAAAAAACAAAAAAAAAAAAAAAAAAAAAAAAAAAAAAAAAATCATCAATCTCCACAAGTTACCGCCATTATTCACCTTCAGTCTCACCAAGTTATTTGTTCTCCAGCACTGTTCTCCATCATCATAGTCAGCGTTCTCCACTAGTCTTCATTATCAGCCTCAACAACACTTGCCACTAGTATCAGTCATTACTGTCTCTGCTATTTGGCACTGGTGTACATCCTCAGTATCTCTACTATTTGCATTATCCATAATTATTGTATCTCCGCTACTCTCCACTCCTGTTCGCCAGCCCTTGCTGAATGAATTTCCCTACCATTTGCTATCAATGGTTATCACCAATCACTTGCACCATTTGACACCACTATCCACCATCATCATCTCCATCAAATTCACCATCAGTTCTTCATTATTCGCCAACACTTTACCCCCAGCAATTTCCACCATTTGCTACCATTTTTCCCCCCATAACTTTTCTCCAGCGCCTTGCAATCCTTCCCCGTGGTTCTATCTCAGCATCTCTCGGTGCAGCATCCTTTGACACGAAGTCTGCAGCTGTGTGTGAACTGAGCGTGCGCATAATGGCCATTTTCACGTTGGATCCTCACGGCTAAATGAACCATACAGGAATGGTATCTTATCCTTCCAACGACTAATCCTTGGGTTTTAAATGATCCCTCCTCGAGTTGCATCTCCGCCAAGTGGGGTAGTCTGGCTGGCTTCCTATCAGATGCCCGTTCTTATCTCCAGTCTGTTCTCTTGAAACATTATTCTAAAAAAATTACTTACAATACTGTAAAACATAATAAGCATGATCCCAACCGATGTCTTGTGGGTGCACAATCATGATGGTGGAGATGATAAGCAAACCATCACGTTTAGAAGGACTGCTAACGAGGACAGTCCCATCAGAGCACGAATGATACGGTGGTCGTTGCAGTTGACAGAAAACGGAGATAAAAAACGGTGTTGTTTGATATGTCCGCAGGGGGGAAGTCACTTAGTCCGAATTTATGGGATGCCTTCAAAATGTAGTCTCTCTCTCTCTCTCTCTAAGTATAGGAGAACTGGTTTTATTACGCAATTGCATGAATATTTGTGCATTTCTCGGTATAGAGGTTTCGACCCCCGCCCCGCCCCCCTCCTCTCTCTCTCTCTAAGTACAAGAGAACTGGTTTTATTACGCAATTGCATGAATATCTGTGTATTTCTCGGTATATTTATTATTATTATTTGTTTAAGCAGCCATTTCCGACTAAGTCATTTCTTGGTATGGAGGTTTCGACCCCCTTCCTCTCTCTCTCTCTCTCTCTCTCCTTTGCTCTTATCCAGCAACTCTGCGGCTGCAGTCTTTGTCTGACTTCCGGTCTCGCCTAGTTGGAAGAATCCAGAGGTAAACATTTTACCTCTCAAACCCTGAACACCTCACCCTGGCTTGCGGGCTGCCGTTATGGAGGATCCTTAATGACAAAGTTTACATAGAGTCGATACCAGGGTTTCTTAACCTTTTGATGATCCAGACCCCCAATGAATTGCCCTGTATGGTTCCATACCCCCTTTGCTTAAGTCCACTTAAGTCCTATTTGTTGGCAACATAAACTTCATATACTTAGTTTAATACATGATTTAGGTATGCATAGCCAGGAATACAACATTCAAGAAAATCAAAAGCATTTATAGTTTTATAGTTATTTATATACTTTTTTTATATATACATTGACACATTAAAAATCAAATATATACAAATATCCAGAGACAAAGTCCCATATCTACAGCATGTGATTCTTATACGCTCAAAGGGTATGGATACCCCCCGTTAAGAACCCCTGGTCTAGACCATCCTTGCTGGCATATGAACCATTGACTTCTTTCTGGAACACTTTTATACTAAATCAATCTCTGTCCTACAAATTCTATCAATTCTCGCTTTATTCGTAAAACCATTAATCGCTTTTAACAAACCACCCACTACATCACGTATCTTCAACACCCTCCGCATTGAAAGAATTAAGTCAGGAGCCTTTTCTAGGACTGTGTGCAAATCGCACGCAAGTTTTCCTTTTGTCAAATTTCTGACAGCGCTTGTTTCATAAACTCAAGAAGTGAACACAAGCTTTATCAGAAAAATAACACTAAAATGGTTCTTCCCTATCAATTCATAGGTCCTAAATTCTCAATCAAAATTCTAGCATTCATTTTCTCAGATGAATAAATAATGTTATATGCTCGAAACATATAGTTCCTGTGTCACCTTTCCTTTCCGGAAATGGAGCAATTTTTAGTTTTCTATAAAAGAAAACTATTTTGCTGGCTTTGTCTGTCTGTCCACATTTTATTCTGTCCGCCCTCAGATCTGCAAAAACTATTGAGGCTAGAGGGCTGCAAATTGGTATTTTTATTATCAACCCTCCAATCATCAAACGTACCAAATTGCAAGCCTCTAGACTCCGTAGTTTTTATTTTATTTAAGATTAAATTTAGCCATGGATCGTGCATCTGGCAGCACTTTCCGGAGACATGGGACGCACCATTACTCTATTGGTTCTGGTGAGTGACTGAAGAACCACCGGTCTGTCCGGTCACTCCGCTCAAAGCTGGTGGTTTCATACAGCATCATACGTTGTACTGATAACTCGATTGCGCCAAAGAAACTTCATCACATTTTTTACTTGTTTTTCTGGATCTTATTCCTCATATTGGTTGCCCTCTCCAGGTTTACCTTACACTCACTGGCCAGCCATTTCATTACATTCGTAAAACATTAAAAACATTCATGTGTCATTTCTAGCTTTATCAAATCAATTTCTGGCTCCGTTCCATCCTTAAGGCTTCTGATTACCAGGATAAAATCTCCAGCAGTCACTTTCTCATGCATTGTCAAATGAGTGTTAATACTTTCACTCTTGCTTCAGTCAGATTGATCTCTCTTCTGCCTTCCACTTTCAGCAGTCTCAAATTACTCAATCAGAGTACACAGGACTGGATTCCCTTTTGAGACCATCTGTTCATTTACGTCTTTATTATAAATTCCACAGTTTATTAACTTTTTAGTCTTTATTGGCTCTCTTTCAGTAAAACGTCTTTGGTTACCAAAGTATTTTCCCAGCTAACCATTTTATTACCACAACTCTCACTATTACACGTTCCTCGTGGGAATCTTGACCATCCTGTATATACATCATATACATACATATTATATATATATATATATATATTATATATATATATATATATATATATATATATATATATATATATATATATATATATGATTCATATATATCTATATATATATATATCTATTATATATATATTATATACATATATAATCTATAGATTATATATATAATATATATATATATGTATATACAGGATGGTCAAGATTCCCACGAGGAACGTGTAATAGTGAGAGTTTGTGGTATATATATATATATATATATATATATATATATATATATATATATATATATATATATACATATTGTGACGAAGTGCCAAGTATCTGGTTACTACACTTACCATTCATTTATTGTTACCTCACAAAAGCCAGACACCTGAACCCTCATAACAGGTACTAAACGACTGAATACTCTAAAGGCAACAGTGATCCCTTAACTTACCAGTATTGCAGAAAATCAGACTAAGTTTATCAAAACAGGTGTGACGGTAATCTTGTAAGTAATTAAATAATCAAAGGGCATCACTCCATCAACAACTTTAAAAGTCTAAGTATTTCCCTGATTTCAGAAGTCTAAGTACTTCCCTGGTTCTAAGTCACTTCAAGTTAATTGAAGGAGAACAGATCAATTACCACTCTATGTTTCTACCTAACATCAATATAATCATAATTAAATGCAAATTAAAACACTTATAAAAATTTTAAATACAAAATTTATTATTAAACTCAAAATTTATAAGTGAAATTCACAATATCAGGGAAGATTACTGTTACTTGAAAACAAAGCAAAGTTTAATTAATTCTTGTATCAATTAAGTAAAATTAAGTCAAAATTAATTTATCACAAAATTCAAGAAAATTCATTTAATTGAAATTCAAAAGGTGTTAGGCAATAATTGAAATTTGGAAATTAATTCACAAGTGCCAAACAACAATAAAACTTGAAAAGAATTCTAAGTAAATGCAAATTAATTCACAAGTGTTAAATTTAATTAAATGTGCAAATATTAATTAATGAAATAAGAAGTCAACTTAAATTGTGAATGCAATGAAAATACAGAAAAATGTGGTAAATACAAAAAATTGCAAAAAAATGTATTAATCACACAGAATATAAAATAAATAAGGCACACTCCAATAGTGATAAATGGGAACAAATGCACAAAACATAAACAGCACGTCACAAGGGAATAAACACAAAACAAAAACATTTGCAATGTGTAAAGGTGTAAATCTTTTCACTCAAAACCATCAGATATTAGTTTTTACCAAACCTTTGTAACCATTGGCTATTAGTTTTTACCAAAACACTGTTCATATTAGTTATTAGTTCTTACCAAACCTCTGTTCCTATCAGTTATTAGTTGCACCTAATAAAAATATAACACACTTTACCATGGTATACCAACTTCTTTCTTTCTTTTGCTGCAGTTTGTTTCACACTTTCACAAAACCAGGCGCCGTTACTCAACAATGTTTGTTCAGATTCCACAAAAAACACTACATAACACTTAATAAACTCTAAGAAATATCAAATCTGAAATTCACAAGTTACGAGTGACCATTCAATAAATACGGAATCATTACGTTACTTAAAATCAAAGTGCTATGCGATGGAGAGAGAGGGAGAGAGAGAGAGAGAGAGATATGTGATCGCTTTGAGTATTTAAGCCCAAATATGACACAAAACGTTTTGGGCAATAATTCTTCCAGAAGCTTTGAAATCTGACGCAACTTAACAAAGAAAATGTGAAATGTGCACGTGGCTTTTATCAAAGACATACGCGTACGAGATGATTCTGCTCAACAGACACGTACCCAATCGAAACGGAGGTTGAGCGATAATTAAGACTGACATGTTTTGATAACAACGGGAAGACTCGAGCTCTCTTAATCTCGGGGACATGAAAAGTTACTGAAACAATTTTAACTTTGAACGGACAAAGAAAATCTCTCTTTCTACATTCTACGTTATATATTCTTTTTATATATGTAATGCAGAAATCTGAACACACATTTTAAACATCCTATCTCTAAGCTAGCTAGGAATCTGAAAAAATGTTGCACAATTCTACACAACATTTTATACAATCAAAGAGGGGATATATGCATTTTGAAAGTAGTAGCAATATATATATATATATATATATATATATGTATACATATATATATAGTTATATATAATAATATATATATTATATATATACATATATATATATGTAATATATATATATATATATATATATATATATATATATATATATATATATATATATATATATATATATATATTGTGACGAAGTGGCCAAAGAGTATCTGGGTCCGGACACCGTTAATACTTGGGGGGGAATTAGCCAAAGATCTGGGTCTGGACACCATTAATATTTATTAACCCAAATTGCCAAGTATCTGGTTACTACACTTACCATTTTGTACTTGTTAGCACAAAAGACCCTTTTATTCCTGGGTCTGGGACACCTTTTGTACTTGGGGCACAGTTTGATAAAGTACTTGGTTATTGCTTACCTCACTGCAGCCAGACACCTGACCCTTCATCACGAATACTAAACAAGTGAATACTCTAAAGGTGACAGTGATCCCTTAGAGGAAACTTACAACCAGTCAAGAAAACAATCAGTCGAAGTTCATTTAAAATAGATGTTAGGTAATCTTAATTAAAGGGCATCACTCCTTTACTAATTTCAAATATAAGTATTTCCCTGGTTCAGATTCATTTGAGGGAAACAGCACAATTGCCACTATATTTCTACTTAACCAAAATAAAATATATTATATTATATATATTATATTACTGGAAGTAAATGAAACTCTCCCAAAAAATTTTAAATACAAAAATTTATTTCTAAATTCAAAATTTATAAGTAAAATTTACAATCTCAGAGAAATTGTTATTACTTGAAAACAAAAGTTTAATTAATTCTTGAATTAATTATTAAGCAAAATTAAATCAAAATTTATCAAGAAAATTAATTAAATAAAATTATAAAGCAATAATTAAATTTGAAATGAAATTTAATTAAATACAAATTAATTCACAAGTGTTAGATTCAAACAATTACACAATAAAATATTATTCAAATTAATTAAACGCAATAAAGAAAATGCATAATATGAAAACAATTAAAGCATTGACAGTACAAACATTAAGCATATAAAATGGACATCTCAAAAGAACAAAGCAAAAGAAAAATGCATAAAAATAATAATTTTATCCAAACACTGTAAAGTAAAACCTCGAAGTGCACTTCAAACCATTTGTAAAATACCTTTATACGCAGTTGCAACTTCTCACTCAAAAAGAAAAGCCTGTTACAATCTTCAACATCTTCAACACTTTTGTGGGCTCCTTCACAAAACTAATAATAATAACACTATGCTCAGATTTCACAAACAACACATACATTAAGAAAATTATCTAATTGAGTGACCAACTCATATATAAACATGAATTACGTTACGGTAATGAAACAGTCTCGCGAGTGAGCGAGCAAGAGAGAGAGATTTGAGAGAGAGAGAAAGAGAGAGAGAAAGAGAGAGATTTGAGAGAGATCTCTCCCTAACGCACGCAGCTAGCTATATGAATCGAGAATGCCACGTCCGATGGGTATCAAAAAAGGCACCTCAGGGTTAAATGTGGCCCCCTTTGGTGAGCAAAGAAGGTCGAGACGAAAACATATTACGTCATCTCTCTATGTTATGGAATCTTCCAATTCACAATTAACCACTTACGAGTTGATAAGTCCTCTTTTGACAAATTGAAAGAGATGAGAGTTATTAGAGATATTAAATGGTTTCCCTAGAAATAGAATCTTTAATTACTGCAAGTAAAGATGAAAAACATCATTGTAGGGCGAGTTCTCGAAGGATCTGATGCTGTATCTGGGAGGTCACTATGCATTCGTTTGCGTGGATAAATAGGTACCTCGTGTTCCTCATGGGGCCGCTTTAGGACAATAAAAAATTAGCTTAACTCATCTATTTTCAAGGGGTTGGATAAGAGCAAGTTCTGCTCGGACAAAGCAGTATCTCTCTATGTGCCTTATGCTACTTTTTCCTCTCTCTACCTTATGTATATTTAGAAATGAAATGTTACACTTTTTAAACATGTTATCCTTAAATGTGAGAGTCTGAACACAAAAACATACATTTCACATCCTTTCTACTGCACAATTTCTCGCTAAATGCCCTTTCCCATTACATCGGAAACAAGTTAATTCTGAGCCACTAGATGCCATTCTACTCTTACAAACCTTAGACGTATGACCAGGTTTTCCGCATGTATAACAGGAATAGTCAACTTTACTCGCATTGCTATTACTAGGACTGAAACCTTTACTGCTTTGTACTCTACCAGACGAAGGATCATTTCGTTTCCTACTAACACTCACATTATGAGTTAGACTACATTCGTCAGCTAGCCTAGTTGCTCCTGCAAAAGATACTTCTCGCCTATCCTCTATATAAAGTTTAATCTCAGGGGATACATTATCCTTGAAGTTTTCTAACAACACTAAGTTCTTCAAACTATCAAAATCATCAACTTTAGCAGAAGTTAACCAATCAAAAAACAGCCTATCTAACTTCTTACCGTATTCTACATACGTAATATTTTCATCCTTTCTTAAATTTCTAAATTTCTTACGGTACGACTCCGGTACTAGCCTATACGCGCTAAGAACGGTTTCTTTCACGATATCGTAATTATCACATTCCTCCTTAGACATGCAACTATACACAGTAAGTGCCCTACCACTCAAAACTGACTGCAAATATAAAGTCCACGTTTCTTTAGGAGAACCTACTCGTTCCATTAACTTCTCAAAACACATAAAATATGTTGTAACATCTTCCTCATCAAACTTTGGTACTAATTTCAACACTGCACTCATGCCTAACCTATCAGTTTCGCCTGTCTGACTGTTACGAGTACTTTCCCTTAACCGAGCAATTTCCAACTCATGCATACGTTCTTTCTCTCTCTCTTCCTGCTCATGCATACATACCTTTTCTCTTTCTTCCTGCTGCATTTTCATTACTTCTCTCTCTCTCTCTCTCTCATACTTTTCTCTTTCTTTCTTTTCAACATACTCACGGAGATCATTCCCCTCTAGACCTAGTAGCTTACCTGACTCAATAAACTCTTTCACCATCTCACTCATCCTGATTCTTTCTATATTCTCCCTGTTTCAAACTGTTAAAGTGTTAATAGCCTAGGCAAGGTCGCCACAAATGTTACGGATCCAGAGATCTCAGAGACAATGTTACGGCCTCTGAGGGAGGTCCGCTTCAGGTTCGATATGATATAATAAAAAAAAACTTATCAACTCAAACAGTTGAAACTGGGGATATGAATATAGAAAGAAACACTAACACAACAAAGGTTTATTTACAAGCTTACTAACAATGGTAAATGCAGAATGGTATCTCCTATTTACATAAACAGATAGAATCTTACACTGCGTGAACTGGGGGGAAACAGTGAGGTAATAAGAATACTTGCTAAACAGTTTGGCACTTCGAAGAGGTGGCTTCATGAAAGTAGAGCGGCAATTGCAGTCGTCCTCTTGCCTCCGTATTGCAGTAAATAGTCTATTCGTAAGGCAGGAACTCTCCCCTTTTCTTCTCCGATGTCTGCTCAACGTAGAGACAACTCGGCCGTCCACACCGGAAGACGACTAGACCAATATCCAACCAACTCTCAAACAACTTCTTTTGATTGATACTTCGTCGGTTCCTTTTTCTAGTATCTCACGGAAGATCTCTGCTGCTGCTGATCTCTCACTGATAATCTGATCTGTGGCTCTCTGTGACTAACTGGTGATCTCTCTTTTACGATCTCTCTCTCTCTTAAGATCACTGCTCTCCAAAGTTCGTTCGTCGTATTTATACAGCACTCTGGGGGCGGAGCCTACGGCGAACGTCACCGACTCCAGGGATTTCTAGAACTTCTTAGATGAATCTAGACGAGGTATTGCATCAGAAATCGCGGCGTTTCTCACGTAACGACGAGATCCACAACACTCCTGCCGATTCTAGAAGAGCCGCGAGCATTGACGCCTCCAACAGTGGCGCGAAAGCCTCCTTGCTGCCGAACTTCTCGAAAATGCGTTCTCCTTTCCTTTATCTTTCTTTGCTATGAAGCAATTACCATCACAACCACGTAACACCACACTATGTTTGCTCCCCGTATCACATAAAATCTTGACTGGTACCTGCCTACTCTCTTCTTGAGTTGCCAGTGTACCCTCATAGATATATGACTTAAAGGCCTCTAAACTACTCAGCCACTCACAGCTTGAAGTTACATTTCCACTGGTTGCTAAACATTCAGCTTGTTTAGTTTCAGTCTTCCCTGTAGTCGGATTCTTCCCCACATTGTTCTTAACAGTCTGTTTCACCTGGTCACCTCTTACTATTTGACCATCCGGCTTTGACTGCTGATAATTCCGATAACACTCCTGACTAAAGTGTCCTGCTCTTCCATACTTCAAGCAGACAACATTAGGCTTTTGCAACTGTCTTGCAAAATTAGATGAGGATTTCACATTAGCTTGCTGAGGAGTATTATTACTTGTAGGTTTCCCATTTATAAAATTGCTCCTGAAACCTGGATGAGACTTAAAATCTGTGCGTGGTTGATTCTGGTACTTGACATTATAATTGTGCCTGCTACTAATTATATTGTAGTCTTCACTTAGTGTAGCAGCTTTGTCAAGTTTTTTAACCCCTCTCTCTCTCAAATATGCTTTTATATGCTCAGGAATACCTTTAAAATATTGCTCTAAAACAACCAACTCCTCTAACTCTTCAAAAGTTGTAGATTTAGCTGCCTCCAACCATCTTTTGAAACACCTTCTCACTTTATAAGTGTAATCCAAGAAAGTTACTTTTTCATCCTTTCTTAAATTTCTGAATATTTCATTGTAGAACTCTGGGGTCATCTGTTATACTTGTAGCACATTATGTTTGAGCACCTTGTAGTCTTTACACTGATCAGCTGTTAAGGCTAAATAAGCACTTCTCCCTTTACCAATCAAGACACTTTGTAGTAAAACTGACCATTTATCTTCTGGCCATCCCATACCTGAAGCCACTTTCTCAAAAGTGATCAAAGAACTCATCTGGAGCCTCTTCAGTAAACTTAGGGATTAACTTCTGCACTCTTATTACATCAAATGCAAGGTCTTGATTACCATGGTTAAGGTTATACGGTGTTACAGGTAATATGGATCTAGCTCTTATCAATTTCTCTTTCCTCTTTTATCCTTTGCCTTTCATCTTCTGCTGCTTTCTCTTCTTCTCTTTCTCTTCTTTCTTGTTTTTCCCTGTCTACACTGTATTTTTCAGCTTGTATTCTCTCTCTTTCAGCCTGCATTTTCAGCTTAATCAAAACTTTCTTCTGCTTCTATGTGTCTGAGTTCTAACTCTGCGTCACTTTTCTCTTTCTTTTCTACTTGCTTATTCATAAGATCAGCCTGTGCTACATTCAACAACTCTTGAGCCAGTTCTAACTCAACATCATTAGTTATTCTACCAGAGTCTATCAATGCTTGCATGGCAATGCATTTGATTCCTGCTTTTATCATGCTACTAGACACATGAGCACCACATGCTACTGCTAGAGCACTCCACTGTGCCTTAGTCAGAGAAGTTTCAGATAACACTTGGATGGAAGGGGCTGCTAAAAGTTCCTGAGTATCGAATGGGGCCATTTTTCTCAAATACAATTCTTACAATAAAATGCAAAAACAAATATATGGTAACTCTTCTAAAAAATATATATTCCTAACACCACCAGTATAAGCTAGAGTGATAATGTGATTTGTTTTCCTCCCTGGTCTCTGGGGATCATTAATACTTGGTATACAAAGTGCCAAATATCCTGGGTCTCTGGGCACCATTAATACTTGTGACGAAGTGGCGAAAGAGTATCTGGGTCTGGACACAGTTATAACTTTTGGGGGGGGCGGGGGGAAATTAGCCAAAGTTCTGGGTCTGGACACCATTAATATTTATTAACCCATATTGCCAAGTATCTGGTTACTACACTTACCATTTGTACTTGTTAGCGCAAGAGACCCTTTTATTCCTGGGTCTGCCTTATGTATGTTTGAAAATGAAATGTTACATGTTATCTTTAAATGTGGGAATCTGAACACAAAAACATACATTTCACATGATACACAGGTTCTGAGAGGATTTAATTGTATTACCAAAATTATTAATTGCATTACAAAACTTACATTATAAGAATATATATATATATATATATATATATATATATATATATACATATATACATATATATATATATATATATATATATATATATATATATATATATATATATATATATATATATATAATATATATATACACACACACACACACACACACATATATATATATATATATATATATATATATATATATATATATATATATATATATATATACATATACATCACGTGGTCTTACTTTTTCACAAAAGCGCATCGAGAAGCGTGCATCTATAGAAAATGGAAAGCAATTAGAAGCAGAAGGCATAAAAGGACTGATGCAAGCAACAAGAGCGAAGAGACACCCTTGGAGCAGAAGGAGCATCATCCCTTTGCATTTCCCGCCACCATCAGACGCCATTTTCCCTCACCTCGTGGTTCCCTTATTGAACCCAAGTCGACTTTGCAGTGATCACATTAATTAAGTCCTCCTCCAACCCTATTCTATGCCGAAGCCATCTCTCCTACAAGGTAAAGTGTTCTATGATACATATGTTCGATTTCGATTTTTGTTTCAAGTGCCAGTGTTTCATGTCAGCCTTGCCCTTGCCAGTTCAGTGTTGACGTTAACTGCCCTTATAAGTGCTTTTCTTGTTGAAAGTCGTATGTCCAAGGCATCCTTTGGCACCTTCAGTGTGCTGCCTTGTCTTATGCTTTATACTATGTGCCTTTTCTGACCTTAATTCGTAAACCTCTCCGTTACAGAGGGAACCTTAGCTGTGGATTCTCCCTTGACTATGCCAGCATTCACAAGGATACTTCATTCTTCACCTTGTCGCTGTACTTTGATTATTACACAGGAATTGCTACCTGTTAAATTGCCGTTCTAATCTTCTGATTGTTGTTAATGTAAATATATGTAATTTAAAGATATCCTAAATTGTTTATCTATAACAATTCCTTTATGAGTAGAACCCTCAGCTCAGTAAAAAAAAAATCCTGCCTTTATTTTGCATCTTCCTGTCTAAAAACCTGTCAGATCCCAGGATTTCATCAGGTAAGTAATTACCTTTCTGAGTTTACACATGCCCAGAGATTATCATTTTCGCAGGTAAAAACATATATATTATATATATATAATATATATATATATATATATATAGATATATATATATATATATATATATATTTATATAGTGGTACCGTTGGTACTTTTGATTCGCGTAGCGAATAGCTTTCTCTCTCAGTTGAACTGCGAAGATATCCTCTGAACTCTATATTCATATTTCTTAAGTTGGGTGGAGGGTAAGTCGTGGAAACACAGAGTAGCAAAATATACCTATGTTCTCAAAGTTACATCTTGAGATAGCTTTGCAGAGAAGGCTTTGAATGTCTGTGCGAGACAATAGGAGAAGAGGAAGTGAGTGTTCCAAATTCATATACAAATCCATAGGCGAGCAAACCTAACAAAAGATACAGGTATACTAACGAACATAACTTTATCTAGGCTAAGCCACGTCAACCCATGAGAATAAGTAGGTTTCCCACGGAATGAGGTTGTTGATGTTTGTCATTCATTATGCCTAGCTAAGGATCTCACGCATCCTGGGCTGTGGTTTTTGGCAGACTTTCCTGTATCACCCCTGACCTGGTTACTTGATATGTTCTATTTTTAAGTGATGTTCTCACATTACTTTTTATTATGTAATTATTCATTACACACACACACACACACACACACACACACACACACATATATATATATATATAGAATATATATATATATATATTCTTTCCCACCTTTATCCTTACATTGAAGAGTCAGTTGCCTGATGCGCTTGCTCCACTGCCTTCTATCAAAGGCATCATCCTCCACCATCCTCTTTTCTCCATATCTTCCTTCACTTTCTCTCACCATCTAATTCTCTGTCTCCTTCTCGATCTTCTTCCTCTAGCAGGTTCTGCCCAAGCCCTCTTCATTCTCTCATCATCCATCCTTAACACATGCCCATACCATCTCAATCGTGACTCTCTTATCACCTCTGTTATCTTAACTGAGCCTGCTCTCTTCTTATTTCATCATTTTCCAATCTCTCAAGCAGCAATAGTCCCATAATCCTCCTCAACATTCTCATCTCTGTTCTCTCAACCTTTACTTAGTCTTTTCTCCTTAGAGCCCATGTTTCCGAGCCATACATTATCACTGGTTTTATCACTGTGCTATAAATCTTGACTTTTAGCTTGATTGTCATTTTCTTATCACATACCACTACAGCTACATCTCTCCACTTCCTCCACACTGCTTTTATCCTACTGTCAACTTCAACCTCACATCCTCCTTCTTGGCTTAAAGTAGATCCTAAGTATTTAAACTTTTCAGCCTGTTTTATAATCGAGCCTCTTCTTTCTTGCATTACTGTTCTGTCTCTATCTTCCCTACTGCTCACCAAAACCTCATTTTTATTCACATTCACCTTTAAGCCACCCCTCTCTAAAGACTCCTGCCTCATCTTCAGCAGTAATCACTAGGTCATCAGCATACAACAGCTCCCGCAGCTCTTCCTTCCTGATCTCATATACTTATATATATATATATATATATTATATATATATATATATATATATATATATATATATATATATATATATATATATATATATATATATATATATATATATATATATATATATATATATATGTATATTAGGTTTCTCTCCCGGGATCCCGGAATCCCGGGATCTCGGCCATTTTCCGAGGGTTAAATAATCCCGGGATTTTTCTCATTGTCCCGGGATTTTCCGGGACAAACTACTGGACTGTTCATAAAAAAAATAAGAACCCGTCTAAGCGACAAAAGTGTTGATTGTCTGTGTTTTTTTAGATCTTACGTTGATCAGTTGATTCTCTCTCTCTCTCTCTCTCTCTCTCTCTCTCTCTCTCTCTCTCTCTCTCTCTAAATAGCTAAATAGCAAAATTACTAATTACAAATTTCATAAGGAGTTGTCTAATGGTTAATTACTAAGTTGAGAATCACTACAAAATTCGTAATAAATATTACCTAAAAACCATGCCCTTAATTTTACTTTTACTGATATAAAATTATGTTTTTCATTTTGTTATATTAGCAGCTGTAAAAAAATAATGGTTAATTACCAAGTTGAAAATCATTACAAATTTCGTACTAAACATCTACAGCTTTTATTGATATAAAATTGTTTTTCATTTTGTTATATTATCAACTGCAAAAAAGACATTCATTTTAGTTTTGTAAAATCAGAAAAATATATAATTGAATATACACAAAATTTGTTTTCATTTTCATTAACATTTCAGTAAGTAGTAATAAAAGAAAATACCAATAAGCATATACATAATATTATACGGTGTTAGACTAAAGTTGTACATATATTTTACGGACAATTAAG
>NC_087203.1:57614329-57656829 GCF_015104395.2 Macrobrachium nipponense | reverse complement strand
ATTTCAAACCATGAATATTCCAATATTTGAAACCACTCCAAAATTTGTAAAACACGTATCAATAATAAAGACATGCATTTTACGCCATACCACCAACCCTCAAGACCTTGTTATTCTGGAATCACTTTTTATTAAACAATTTGTTCCGTCGTTAAACACGCATACGTTATCCCCTCCTCTGCATTTGTCTTGATTTGTATTGTTTATTTATGGTTACGTTTAGTTTAACGCTGTCACTCCTCTAGGTCGGTCCTTAATCTTGTGTTCTGTAACTCTGTTCACTGCTCCTCTAAATTTTTGTTTATTGTATGTTTTGTTATCTTTCATTTTAATGTTTGTCCTTTTGAAATTTAATTCTTTTAATTTTAATGTGTATATTTCGTATATTTTACAATTCTTAATTTCAGTTTTAGTTTTTACAATTTTACTAAGAATTTTACTTTTCATTTTAACAGCCCTGATGATGCAATTAATTGGACAATTACGAAATGTTGGAAAAAAGACAGCCTATACAATCTGTCTGTCCTCTTTCCTTTAATGATGATTACTATATGTATGTATATATATATATATATATATATATATATACTACTATATATATATATATATATATATACATATATGTGTGTGTATGTCTGTGTGTAAATATAAGAGAGAGAGAGAGAGAGAGAGAGAGAGAGAGAGAGAAGCGGCTTTGTTGAATGGCGCAGGTCGCTCTCGGTCTATCGCCCACAAGTCCACCCGCTGTTTGTTCTACAACAAGGAAAAATACGGAGGCTACCAGCCTCATTCCTAGAGACCTACTGGGAACTGAAACGCTCTATCCTTTCGGTGCCAATCCCTCTGAATGAAATTATATATACGTATATATATATATATATATATATATATATATATATATATATATATATATATATATATATATATATTCTTATAATGTAAGTTTTGTACTGAAATTATAATTTTGGTAATATGATTAATTCACCTCAGAAACTGTGTATAATGTTATGAAATGTATGTTTTTGTGTTCAGATTCCCATATTTAAAGATAACACATGTTAAGTAGTGTAACTTTTCATTTTTAAACATACATAAGGCGGAGAGAGGAAAAACGTACGTAAGACAGAGAAAGAGTAACAGAAGAGGGTTGTTTTTCACATCTTGAGAATACCTTACCTAAGCTAATCTTTTTATAGTTCCAATCTGGCCTGTAACTAAACAAGGGGCCCTTGTTCATAGAAATATGCAAACACA
Organism: Macrobrachium nipponense; assembly: GCF_015104395.2. Classification (NCBI taxonomy): domain Eukaryota; kingdom Metazoa; phylum Arthropoda; class Malacostraca; order Decapoda; family Palaemonidae; genus Macrobrachium; species Macrobrachium nipponense. The sequence goes on along the minus strand of NC_087203.1, from coordinate 57,655,575 downwards.
GCAAAAGAGGCCCCATACTCGATATCCCTATAGAGATGACGTAATATGTTTTCGTCTTGCTAACTGCCCATATGCCGATACGCATATGGAGAAAGAGAACTTTTCTTTCAATTCCGAGACCTAGCCGCTGGCGTGAGGGATAGTATCTCTCTCTCTCTCTCTCAAAGCTCTCTCTCTTGTGCGAACTGTTTCATTTCCGTAACGTAATTCACGCTTAGATATAAGGTGGTCACTCATTTTTTTATAATTCTTAGTAATATATGTGTTGTTTGTGGAATCTGAACATAATATTATTTCTATTAGTTTTGTGAAGGCGCCCACGAAAGCGTAAAAGTGTGTAACAGGCCTTTCTCTTGAGTGAGAAGCTGTAGCTGCATATACAGGTATTTTACAAATGTTTTGAAGTGCACTTCGAGGTTTTATTTTACCATTGGATAAATTTATCATTTTCAATACATTTTTCTTTTGCTTTGTTCTTTTGACATGTTCATTTTTATATGCTTAATGTTTGTACTGTCAATGCTTTAATTGTTTTCATATTATGCATTATGTTTTTTTTTTGCATTGTCTTTATTTTGTTTAATTAGTTTGAATAATATTCTATTGTGTAATTGTTTGAATCTAACACTTGCAAATTAATTTGTATTTAATTAAATTTCATTTCAAATTTAATTATTGCCTTGTGATATAATTTGATTAATTTTCTTGATAAACTTTGATTTAATTTTGCTTAATAATTAATTCAAGAATTAATTAAACTTTTGTTTTCAAGTAATAACAATTTCCCTGAGATTGTGAATTTCACTTATAAATTTTGAATTTAGAAATTAAATTTTTATATTTAAATTTTATATGAGCATTTTATTTTTTGGGTTCCCCACCAATATTATATTTTATTTTGTTTAGGTAGAAATATAGAGTGGTAATTGTGACGTTCCCCTCAAATGAATCAGAATAAGGGAAATGCTTAGATTTGAAATTGTAGGAGTGATGCCCTTTAATTAAGATTACCTCTCATCCATTTTAATGAACTTAGACTGATTGTTTTCTTGACTGTTCAGTTCTATAAGGGATCCCTATTACCTTTAGAGTATTCAGTCGTTTAGTATTTGTGATGAAGGGTCAGGTGTCTGGCTGTAGTGAGGTAAGTAATAACCAGGTACTTGAACAAACTGTGCCCTAAGTACAAAGGGTGTCCCAGACCCAGGAATAAAAGGGTCTCTTGTGCTAACAAGTACAAATGGTAAGTGTAATAACCAGATACTTGGCAATTTGGGTTAACAAATATTAATGGTGTCCAAACACAGATCTTTGGCTACTTCGTGCCCCAAGTATTAATGGTATCCAGACCCAGATACTCTAGGCCACTTCGTCACAATATATATCTATATATATAATATATATATATATATATATACATATAATTGTAGCTTGTGTCATTTCATGATGCTTGCGCATTTTCTCTTTCATTTCAAGTTTCAGAAAACTAAAAGTGTGTGTAAAACAAGAATGGAAAAATATGGCATGTTTTGGGTATAGAACACCCAGGTGTTTTACCCAAAGCTATTTTGAATAAGAGTGCCAGGGACAATAAGCCCATTTCGCCTTGCTGTCAAATAAATCATACACCTCACTTTTCAACCCGTAATGGCAACATAAATTAGATTAGGGTCAAAATAAGTTCAGCACAGTTTTGTCCCACTTAACATACATAAGAAGCTTAAAATTTCTTATGAGACGATGTAAATACAATAGCTCTACAGGAAGCTACTCGAACGACTCAGATTATCGAGAGCGAACACTCTTTGAGAACATCTGCATAGCCATTAACTTCAGACGAAATCCCAAGGATCTCTATCCCTTAAGTCTTTTTATTTAATTCCCTATTCAATCCCGTATAATCCCTTTTAAGGACCTCCAGCAGTCATTAGTGTTTCTTGTCACCCAGATTAGCTGGCCACATACAAATGCCACCAGCATTCGGTCATAACTACTCATGGGAAAAATGTTGGAGTAATCTTAAGCTCCACACCCCCTCCTACCACCATTGTGTAAAAACCACTTGGGGCACAAGAACTCATTAACACTATTGCCCCAGAGGCCAAGCCCTCATCTCTGTCGCGGGTCATTTAATTTTGACCTGACCTGGACCCTTTTCACACCTAGTAGTAACTCCGCCCACTCTCAATGTCTCTGTCTATTCAGCATCACTCCTTCCTATTGTTGTGCATTGTGACACTCGTTTCTGTCAAAAATTTTGCTCTCTTCCAACACATACCTGGGGATTTGGAGGATGGCTGCTGCAGATGGGTATATAAGGGCCTAGGATCGGGCAGTTTTTTTTTAAGGAAATCGGCAACTGTGGAAGGCACAAAGTTACTTCAGTGGTAAAACAAACAAAGCTTAAATTCGAGTTGCTGATTTTTGCATATTTTTTAGTGAAAAAAATTAAAGGATATTTCTCTAGCCTATGCAAAAAAAAAAAAAAACTTGAAAACAGTAATAGCCAAATTTAACTCATTAATTTTAAATCAAATTCGGAACAAGGGAGATATTTAATTTCAGTGTAGGTAAAAGATCTTGATCTTGATACTGCTTCAAGATTTGCGTCAGATACAAATCAGTACAGTAGGAAGCCATATCAGAGTATGGTGGCTCTTGATACACCAGTTGCTATCACTCGGACCTCTGTTGTCCAACTTCATAGTTGAGAGATTCATCTGGGCTAGTGCCTTGGCTTATGCTTAAAACCTACGAGCCCTTCCTTACAAGGACCTATACTCCAGATAAATCCCAAACTCACCACCACAACCACTTTTTTAAGAAGCGGCCTGGTGCACTCAGCAAACCAGTCACACCCTTACTCGCTCTTTTCATGGGTAGTGAGCGGATACCATCATCACATCTTATTTCACCATCCATTGATCCAATGGTGTTTAATCAGAGACAGTTAAAAATGAAAATACCAACACACAGCTCACTAATGCTATTAATTTTGAGTTTTTCTTAGCTACTTTGTATCTGACCCGACAAAGGAATCCTGTTTTACTTTCGGTATTAGTTTATAGGATTTGTCTAGCTAATTTAGTTATTACACTCATGACTGGGTGTGGAACTACTTATTAAGAGTTTGTTACCTTGTTTAACATAACCTACAGAGCCATTGGGGGGTTCAAGTGTAGCCCCTGTATTATCCCTTGCATTTTGAGTGAAATTTACTGCCCCCCTTTTTCGCAGTCCTATGTAGTCACTGATTTAATTATACTGTTGCTAAGGCAACCAAATTGAGCCAAGTCATTGATCTAGTCAATTAATTGATATTTCAACCCTTGGACCCAACGGGATCGCTGCTGGCACACGACAATATATACATATATATACTAGGTGTGTGATAGTATAACTTTGAAAATGTCACACACAATCCATTAACATGACATTCACTTAGGCCGGAATAATCCACTCCAGTTATATATGATAAGTGATACAATATGACTGTTACGAACCTATGCCTGTCTGGGTAATAAGGTGACAGTGATTTTATCGGCTCAGCTGTTAAGAGAAATATAAGCCAAGTCGTTTCTTTGGTATTGTAAATTTGAGGTTCTGTACCTAGAATCGAAATAAACTCATCTGCACCATGCTTGACAAGTACTTAATTGAGTTGGTAATGTTTAAGTCATTCAAATTTTGCTGCTTGATATATATTTGATTATAATGTTTTTGCGACTTTATGTTTTTTGCTGCTTAATATATATTCGATTATAATGTTTTGCAGCTTTATAACTATAGATATAGATATATATATATACTATCATATATCATATATATATATATAAATATAATATATATCTAATATATATATATAAAATATATATATATATATATATATATATATATATATATATATATATATATATATATATAATATTATATATTGCTACTTTCAAAATGCATATATCCCCTCTCAGACTGTATAAAATGTTATGTAGAATTGTGCAACATTTTTTCAGATTCCTAGATAGCTTAGAGATAGGATGTTTTTAATGTGTGTTCAGATTTCGCATAACATAATGTAAAAGAATATATATATAACGTAGAATGTAGAAAGAGAGAGATTTTCTTTGTCCATTCGAAACTACGATTGTTTCCCTATTATATCAGTACTGTGAGATTAGAGGAACTGTGAGATCTCCGTTTGCTTTCCTAATCTGTCAACACGTTTGATAAGTGAGCTCGAGACTTCATTTGTGTTTTGAGAATCTGTCATCAAGTAAGATAAGGGCTTCTGCTTCAGTCTATCGAGTAGAGTACGTGTCTTTTTTTTTTGAACAGACTGGACTCATACGTGTATGTCTTTGTCAAAGCCACGTGCAGGTTACACATTTTGTGAGTAAAGTTGCATAAGATTTCAAAGCTTCTGGAAGCATTATTGTCTCAAAACGTTTTGTCATCTCCCCTGTCCAGTTTCCGCAAAGGAAGAGAATTTCATTAGATCGTAGATACTCGAGGCATTCAGATCTCTCTCTCTCTCCTCTCTCTCTCTCTCTCTCTCTCTCGACATCCTTGAGATTATATTAATGTAGTGTAAATTGGTCACTCGTAACTTGAGAATTTCATATTTGATATTTCTTAGAGTTTATTTAGTGTTAAATAGTGTTTTTTGTGGAATCTGAACAAACATTGCTGTTGTAACAGCGCCTGGTTTTTGTGAAAGTGTAAAACAAGATTGCAGCAAAGAAAGAAGTTGGTATACCAAAAAGGTAAAGTGGGTTATATTTTTATTAGTTGCAACTAATATCTAATGGTTATGATGGTTTGGTAAGAAACTAATAATGGATAGGAACAGTGGTTAACTAATAACGGATAGGAACAGTGGTTAACTAATAACGGATAGGAACAGTGGTTAACTAATAACTAATAACAGATGGTTACGAAGGTTTGGTAAAAACTGATGATTACAATGTTTTGAGTGAAAAGATTTACACTTTTACACATTGCTTATTTTTTTTGTTTTGTGTTTGTTTCATTTTGTGTATTTTTTCATTTTCTTATTGAAGTGTGCCTTTTTATTTTATATTTTCATTTACATTCACAATTTAATTCACTTGTTATTTTTATTGCTTAATCATTGCACATTTAATTAAATTTAACACTTGTGAATTAATTTGCATTTACTTAGAATTCTTTTCAAGTTTTATTATTGTTTAGCACTTGTGAATTAATTTCTAATTTTCAATTATTGCCTAACACTTTTGAATTTCAATTGAATTAATTTTCTTGAATTTTGTGATAAATTAATTTTGATTTGATTTTACTTATTTGATTCAAGAATTAATTAAACTTTACTTTGTTTTCAAGTAACAGTAATTTTCCCTGATATTGTGAATTTCACTTATAAATTTTGAGTTTATAATGAAAATTTTTTTTATTTAAAATTTTTATAAGTGTTTTCATTTATAACCAGTATATTTGCATATGATTATGATTATGTTAGGTAGAAACATAGAGTGGTGATTAATCTGCTTTCCTTCAATTTACTTGAAGTGATTTAGAACCAAGGAAGTACTTAGACTTCTGAAATCAGGGAAATACTTAGACTTTTAAAGTTGTTGATGGAGTGATGCCCTTTGATTAATTTAATTACTTACAAGATTACCTCACACCTGTTTTGATGAACTTAGTCTGATTTTCTGCAATACTGGTAAGTTGTTAAGGGATCACTGTTGCCTTTAGAGTATTCAGTCGTTTAATACCTGTGATGAAGGTTCAGCTGTCTGGCTTTTGTGAGGTAACAATAAATGAATGGTAAGCGTAGTAACCAGATACTTGGCAATTCGTAACAATATATATATATATTATATATAGATAATATATATATGTATATATATATATATATTATATATATATATATATATATATATATATATATATATATATATATATATATATATATATGTGTGTGTGTGTGTGTGTGTGTATAAGTGCGAGTAATTTATATATATATATATATATATATATATATATATGTAATAGTGTGGCACAGTGTCGTCATTACAAAAGGCAATAATACTTAAGAATAAGGCACGAAACGGATAATAAGAGAAGAAAAAGATTTTCACAAGGAAAAGGGAATAAGATAATGACTTTTCTTTGCGAAGGGATTTTGTTACTCAAAACATTAGGCTTTTAGCCATTAGACATCTGGTTTTCATCTCCCCCAAAAAGCCTCTGTCCGTACCAGCGATTAGTGACCAACAAGAGAATTAGGGCGACGAGCGATATCTACCAGGCATATTCGAGAAATTGGAAACTACTCTCATTAGCGCCTATGACTAATTGGCGTTCCCTTCGTGAACAGGTCAGAGAGAGCCATCCGGCATACGTTAAAAAGGAATTCTATGACCCGTTGTTCAAAGGAGGGGAGTGCCGAACTCTTAAGCGCTCCACCCTCTCGAGATAGAACTAAGGACTTCGACGAATCAAAAGCCATGAGTGTTGGTCATAAGACAGCCCAAAAGAAGTATCAACGAATGACCTATGAGGTTACCAAGGGATACGCCCCTAAGAAGCCAGGACATGAAGAAGGAGGCGTATACAAATTCAGAGCCTACGAATCATTGTAAAAGACATGACAGGAAGGCGGTCTTGTATAATGTCTGTAGCCACTAAGACACAAAAAGTCTTTCAGAAAATGCCACACCCAGTCGGAATCCAAAAATTCAAAGGCGGTGCTAAGGAGATTCCATCCTAACAAAAAGGCCAGACAGAGAGAGAAAAGAGAGCAGAGAAAAAAGGGGAACAGAGAAGTCGAGAGAAGATAACGACAAGAGGGGAACGAGGAGAACCAGTGGCGCAGCAACAGGCAGAGAAGAGAGAGAAAGACAGAAGAATCCCCAGAAGAAGAACAGGTGCAAAAGTGTGGTGTGCGAATTAATCAAAGACAGTGAAAGTGACAATCAATACTCAGTAAAATTCCCTCGTGCCTATAGACTCGTAATTGCAACAAGTGCCAATTAAGTTTTATCAGTCCAAGAGCCCAGTAACTCAGAAGGTGGAAAAACCTTTGTAAGAATCCCTAACGAAGAATAAAACGTAATTTGTATGGATATATCAATTTAATTTCTCATCCAAAATTAGAACCCCTTTTGCTAATTCTCCAAAGTATAGCCTCCAGTGTCGGCACACGTTACCTTAGATCTGTGCAAACAAAGTAAGTACCAGCACAGATTAATTGGTGGCAGCGGTGGGATAGGAAGAGACAAAAGAGACAGCAAAGAAATGGTGATTAGCGACGTGATACGAAGACACGAATGACAGTTAAAAACAGCGGCAGCGAAACAGAATCAAAAGTTTAGTGTCGGCATAAAAGATTTCAATCCATTCACGCCACTCGAAAAAGAAAGTTCTCCCCAAAGACAGTTACCAGTGCTTCCCCAAATACAAAGACAGTTACCGAGTCGTAACAATAAAAGCGCTCCAAAAAAAAGCCACCCACACTCCACGAAGAAAAACTCCACTCCGAAGAACAAGAACAGTCGTTCCACTAGAAGAACAAGATGCCGAACGTGTAAAGAATATATCAAGAGGAAAAAAGCACAATTCAGAAAACGCCCAATTCAACGCGCTTCCTTTCCCATCCCGAAGAGAAGAAGAGAGAGAGAGAGAGGTCCCCTTTCCCGAAGAGAAGAAGAGAGAGAGAGAGAGAGAGGGGGAACCAACACATCATTCAACGCGCTGGTAGGCGAACGCAAGCTGTCAGACGCAACCCCGGGTGTCGAAGACAACAAAAGAAGTTAAGTCCAAATAAATGTCCCCACACTTACATAACATTAAAAAAGGTAAATTACGCGATTAACATTTCAGTTAGACAGTTTCTGGTATTTCAAGATTAAAAGATTTTCACTGAACTTTTTTTTTGGCAACAAAACCTTACGATATTTCTTATTTTACTAATTATAACTAATCAGCTACTAAGACCTTTTCCCGAACATTTGTATTTACTAACCAATAACTCTAAATTTTAATTTTAATTTAGATTGTGTCATTTTATTTTGATTTTTTGTGATTTTGGTTGTTTTTTGTAATTTCTTGTACTTTGTTTTTTTGTTTTAGTATTTGCTTTTACTTTTATTCGTTACGTCGAATGAATGTTTACTTGTTTTTATTTTGTTTGTTTAGGATAACAAGGGTAATTCACGGGAGGTCTCTCGTTAGCGTACACTTTACGGTCAGTTCAGTAACGTTTTACCAGAACTATTAAGAGGGTTTTTGTTGTTGTTTAAGAATCGCTTACCGGTAACGTAAGACTTTGAGAATATTTCTGGGGAAAATTCTTTAATTTTTTTTGGTGATCGAATACTTAAGTAAAAATAATTCATTGTTATTATCATTTTCTTTTTGGGATATTACTGTCATAACTTTGATACTTTTAATGATACTCAGTACTTAAGAAAATTTCCATTAACGAGTCGATGATCAAAGGGAGACCGACTCCTTATCAGAACGTAAGAACGCCTGTGGTCACGAGAAGTCAAACAAGGAAATTAACCATGCCGAAAGGTACACCGTCCGCGAATTCGAGCGCAGCAGTAATGGGAACACATAAGGGACATGTGATTAATCACATAGCTAAATTTTGCGGAAGAAAGAATGGTCAGTTAGCTTGTAACTTAGAGAACTGGATAGAGCAGGTGGAGACACGCCTAGATAGCATAACGGGGACAGATAGAGAAAAGCTTATTGAAGCCAAGAGTTATCTTGATTTGGAAGCCGGAGGAGACTTAGAGCGATACGTCCACTCCGAGACTTACCGAGATCTTAAGAATTGGGAAGAACTGAAACGGTATTTTAGGAAGGTTTATTCCACAGTTGGTGAAAGGGATCCAGTTACTAGCTTGGCAAGGATAGTGCGTCAATTTAAGTTAGACGAAAGACGTTATCAAGAGTTTAGCTCTCAGTTGTATAACAATATGAATGAATGGGGTAACTTCATGGCATCCACAGGTTGGATAGAGGTAGAAGGAGGCAAGCAAAAAATGCTAATGAGTCATGTTAAAAAAATATTTAGACTAGCAATAATGATTGGAAGCCTGCCTACGGAGGTTATTGCAAGGATGACTCGTAAGTGGGAGACATCCGATGATGTAGCGGAGATTGAAGAGGAGGAAACAAAAATCCTAGGTAGAAGGCCTGAAGGGAATCCTATATACAGACCTTTAGTCGCTATAGGACAAAAGGAAAGAGGTCCAAATAGATCTAGGACACCATCTAGAAATCAGAATAAGATGCCAGGTAAATCTTCTCAAGGAGGATTTTCGACAGTCACGTGTTATAACTGTCAGAAGAGAGGACATTATGCCAGTGACTGCCGAGGGATAGCCTTCTGTCCTTTCCATAAGAGAACAGGACATAGTGCTCGAGAATGCAGAAATAAATTTGTTTCAACTCCTAGAGGTAGATCTCAGTCGAGAGGCAGAAGTAGAAACAATAGTCAATCTCCCCCAGTTAGAGGAAATAGGGATTCCGTCCCAAATAGATATGCTAATCAAACAGCAAGCATAGGGTATCAACCAGTCCAGTCAATGTCGGACGACGCAATGGGAAATTTTCTGCTTACTGGTACAATGAATCTTCCTCTATAACAGAGAGAACGTCCGGAATGTCAAGGCTAAGCCCAGCTACACAGGTTAGCAAAGTTGATGTAGGAAATGAATATAATTATAGACCATTATTTCCCGCACATGTCGGTCTAGAGAAACCTATTATTACATTCTTTGATACGGGTAGTCCTAAGAATATAATGTCAGAAAAGGTGTATCGGTTGTATTTTTCTCACTTAAGTTTGAATCCAGCAGTAGATTGTAGAATCACAGACGTCCAGGGTAATGATATCCACGTAATTGGACAGTTAGATTTTCCATTCAGGCTAGGAAGAATTGCTCTAAGAGAAAATGTTCTGGTAGCCAGAGATATACAATTAGCTTTTGCTCATTTGCTGATAGGTTATCCAACTATGGCTAGACAAGGGATAAGCATTGATGCCCCTAGAGAACAACTAGTGATTAACAACGGTCATGAGATTTCTAGAATACCAATATGCAAGTTAATTAAAAGAACCCAGACTCAACAGAATCCCACGATAAAAGGTATTTTAAAGAAGGATAAGACAGAGGGAAGATATCCAGAATGCATCACGAGTTCACAACAGATCATTAACCTCTTAGAATCAAATCAATGCACTTATTTAAAGTTAGAGAGGGAATTAAGACTTAAACCAGGAGAAAGTACGTGGGTAGAATGTACAGTAAATCCAATTTTTGAAGGAAAGGAAATTCTCACGCTTACTGAAAAGTCGCAAGTAAATGGAATACATTATTCTTCTAGTTTACATGAAGTCAGACAAGGCAAAATAGCGTTACAGATTACGAATAACAGAGGAGGAAAGGTTAAATTAACACCAGGTACAGAGATAGGCCTTGCAGAAGTATACTCCATACCTATACGAGTTGTAGAAAGGGAAACGGTAGCAGCAATTAGTAAAGGAAATGAAAATTACGCTCAGGACATAAAACTGAGAAGAGCTAAGATAGGATCTCATTTAAAGGACATTAAGGAAAACCATGTTAGAGAAGAATTCATAGACTTATTGTGCGAATATAGCGATATAGTCGCTCTAGACGGCGACACCTTGGGAAATACACGCAAAATAACGCACAAGATAGACATTCCATCAAACACAAAGCCAATCTACATACCAGCCTACAGAGTAGCACATTCCCAGAAGGAGATCATTGAAAGAGAAGTACAAAGAATGAATAGGCAAGGAATAATAGAACCATCTAAATCCCCATGGTCTTTTCCACTTTTGCTAGTTCCTAAAAGGGACAAAACTTATAGAATAGTTGTGGATTTCAGAAAATTGAACCAAATTACTGAAAATGATCCTTATCCAATGCCGTCAATGCGAGATCTTATCGCCACTATAGGATCCAAGAGATACTTCACCACTATAGATTTATTGCAGGGATTCTTGCAAATCCTATAGACGAAGAAAGTAAACCTTCGACTGCTTTTTCCATAGTAACGGCAGATACCAGTATGTAAGAATGCCCTTTGGTCTAAAGTCAAGCCCGGTAACTTTTGTAAGATTAATGGATAAAATTTTGGGCGATTTACTAGGCAAGGACGTACACTGTTACATAGATGATTTGGTAATAGCAACAGACACCATAGAGGAACACATAGACTTAGTCAGAGAAGTCCTAAAGAGATTAAGAAAAGCCAACCTGAAGCTTAAATTAAAGAAGTGTAACTTCCTTAAAAGGAAAATAGACTACCTTGGGCATACACTAAGTGAAAAGGGCGTAGAGTAAACGATTAAAGATTAAGTCAATCAAGGAATATCCTACACCTCAGTGCAAGAAGGACGTAAAGTCATTCTTAGGTTTAGCAGGTTTTTACCGCAAATTCATAGGGAACTTTGCAGTCATATCCGCACCACTAACTGAACTTTTAAAGGAACACGTATCATTTACATGGACATACGAGCAGCAAGAAGCATTCGATGAATTGAAAGAAAGATTAACACACCCCCCAGTACTTAGATTCCAGAACTTGGCAAAGAATTCTTTTTAGCCACGGATGCAAGCCACATTGGTATAGGAGCATGTTTAAGCAATGCAGAAACAAAATAATAAGTATAATGCCATAGCTTATTACAATAGGAAATTAAAGCCCTCAGAAGTGAACTACTCAGTAACAGACCTCGAGTCTCTAGCTATAATAGACGCTTTAAAGCATTTCAGATATATCATTTTGGTTACAAGATAACCGTGTTCACGGATCATTCAGCCGCAGTAGAAATGTTAAAGAACCCTAATTTTTCTGGACGAAGAGCCCGTTGGTTCATGACAGCCCAAGATTATGATATAGAGGTGAAATATGTCCCTGGGAAGACGAATAAGGTAGCAGATGCATTATCAAGATATGTATCACAAGATGATAGTATAAATATAAGTCAAGAAGAAGAAAAGAATGAAACAATGTGCAATGACGTAAATGTACTCACCATGCATTATACAGAGGAGCTTTCCCGGCAAAATTTCATAAGGGAACAAGAAAGAGATGAAGATATAAGGGAACTGTTCAAATACGTTAGAAACGAAAGAAAACACAGCCAACAAGAATTAACCGAACTAGGTAGGAAGGTTGGATGTCCCACAGATGCACTAACGGACATAGATGGCGTATTAATTTGGATGTGTCACGAATATGACCCATTAATCAATTTCTAGGTGTACTGCACAAAAGATTAGTACCTAAGAGTCTAAGAAACAAGGTCATTGAGCTAATGCACGATGATGACATGAGAGCTCACCCAGGAAGGGATGAGACAATTAGATTAATCCAAAGAACTTTCCATTGGAAGGGAATTCACAAGGATGTTAGTAATTATGTGAAGAGCTGCAATACATGCAACAGCTACAAGGGAAGAACAGACAAGGAAGTACCAATAGGGAAATATCCTATCCCACAGACTCCTTTCGAAAGAGTATCTATTGATCTTATCACTAATCTTCATACCACGAGTAAAGGGAATAAGAATATACTAGTATGTATCGACGCGCTCACGAGATATACAGAGTTGGTACCACTAACTAGTAAAAGTGCCAAGGATTGTGCAATCGCACTCTTCGATAAGATATTTTGCAGATATTCTGCCCCACAGCTCATTATTTCTGATAATGGGACCGAGTTCAACAACTCGTTAGTTCAAGAAATTTGTAACGCCTTTAAGGTAGAAAAGGTAGCGATACAGCCGTATCACCCAGCTAGTAATGGCTTAGTAGAAAGGAATAACAGGAAGGTTTTAGACGTATTACGTCACACAGTAGGACAGGATCCTGACTGGGACGTCAATTTACCTTTAGTCCAATTATCATTAAATGCAAGGCATCATACGAGTATTCGAGCAACTCCCATAAAAGCTTTGATGGGATATGAACCCAGATTACCATATGCATGGCTGAATCAGCCAATACAACCTAATTACTCTGAAGATATCATGAAGATAAGAATCGGAAACTTTAAAGTAATCCACAAGCAATTGCACAAGAATTTAGAAGCCCAGCAGAATATGATAGAGAAGCATCAAGAAGGATTAAGGCCTGTAGACTACAAGAAAGGGGATGAAGTCTATATTAAGAAGGAAGTAAGAAGTGGTATTAATTATAAGTTAGCCACAAAATTCACAGGACCATACAAGGTCGTAGACGTACAAGAAACTAAGATAAAGGTTAAGAAAATGAATAACCAAATGCCTTCCACATATGCTGAATCATTAGAAGAAGAAGAATTTTGGATAAACAAGGACAAGGTCAAGAGAACCAAAGAAGTTGAAGAATCCGAAATGACAGAGTCGTCAGAAGACATTCCAGAAGAAGGAACTAGATATAACCTAAGAAATAGAAGAGTCACTTTTCAGTGAAACAGAAGAGCAAACCCATTAATTCATCCCATTATTCCCATGTATTTATTTGATTTCGTTATTGCTAAGTTTACCTTCATCGGTCGACTTAGGAATAATCTTCTATTGTTACAATTCTTACTTTAATTAGTCGGTTTGTAGCAAAATTTTGAGTTATGTGCACTAACTTCAAATTTATTTTGACTTGAAGGGAACTATTTGGGTATGTAAGAAACGATTCAATGCGCAGTATAAGAATTTCAAGACGTATATTAAGTTTAATCGTTCCATGAGAACATTCTTAGAAGTAAAAGAATAAATAAGACGGGTTAAGATAGACATTAAGAGATTTTTAAGATAAGAGAATTCGTTTTAGAAATGATCAAGATTTTGAAGGGGTAATTAATACACTTACTTTGTTCAAATCCATAAGATGTTGATTGATGAAAACTTACTAATAAGATATTAATCGATGAAGACTCACTAACAAGAAGTTAACTGATGAAGACTCATTAACAAGATAGTAGTTGTTGAAAACTTACTAACAAGATATTGATTGGTGAAAGCTTACTAATTGTTGTCACAGTAGAAGAAACCTACAAGTATTAACCACTAACCGGTTCCTTTAACCGAGTTGCCAATTTTGTTTTAGTATCAAGCAGTGAAGTTATATTGTTTAATGTACAAGGTTACTCAGAAATTACAGTAAGAATGTCCAATGAAATTTTGCATAAACACAATACACAATCTCAGTAGGAAGTCAAGGACACACTTGTTATTGCATACAAATACACAAGGATATTTTCTCCCAGGACTTGTCTCTAAGTAGCAGGTCGCAGCAAACAAGAAGCCATCAAGTGTCGTCAACGAAGAACGAAATTTATTTTCCATAAAAGAAAAACGATATCCACCTAGATAGAATAGGACAGAGGACTGTACCAATCATATACTGTAAACTTGGATAGTTACCATTATTTTTTTGCTTCTACCATGCATTTATATAACTTTTGTGACTTAAGGGCTTATGTATGTTTAACTTTCAGTTTTCTTGTTTTTTTGGTGATTTATTCTTTTGTTTGCATTCCAAGTTTCAATGTTTTCTTAATAAGTGATTTACTCATATTTGAATTCAGTTTGATGATTCTTTTAATATTACTTAATCAAGTACTTGTTCATATTCATATTCAGTTTTTATGTTTCTCTGAATGTTACTTACTCAAGAATTTACTCATGTTTACATTCAATTTGATTGTTGCCCTTAACGTTACTTAATCAAGGATTTGCTCATGTTTACATTCACTTTTGATGTTTTTGAGTTAAAGTTTCAATATGATTTCCAAGAAGCATAAGTTAGGAGTCCTCTTGTAGGTATAATATTTGCTTCAGCTTAGTTAACGCTGTCGGAGTCAGCGAGGTAGCGGGCCGAGACTGTAATAGTGTGGCACAGTGTCGTCATTACAAAAGGCAATAACTTAATAATACTTAAGAAAAAGGCACGAAACGGATAATAAGAGAAGAAAAAGATTTTCACAAGGAAAAGGGAATAAGATAATGACTTTTCTTTGCGAAGGGATTTTGTTACTCAAAACATTAGGCTTTTAGCCATTAGACATCTGGTTTTCATCTCCCCCAAAAAGCCTCTGTCCGTACCAGCGATTAGTGACCAACAAGAGATTATGGGCGACGAGCGATATCTACCAGGCATATTCGAGAAATTGGAAACTACTCTCATTAGCGCCTATGACTAATCGGCGTTCCCTTCGTGAACAGGTCAGAGAGAGCCATCTGGCATACGTTAAAAAGGAATTCTATGACCCGTTGTTCAAAGGAGGGGAGTGCCGAACTCTTAAGTGCTCCACCCTCTCGAGATAGACCTAAGGACTTCGACGAATCAAAAGCCATGAGTGTTGGTCATAAGACAGCCCAAAAGAAGTATCAACGAATGACCTATGAGGTTACCAAGGGATACGCCCCTAAGAAGCCAGGACATGAAGAAGGAGGCGTATACAAATTCAGAGCCTACGAATCATTGTAAAAGACATGACAGGAAGGCGGTCTTGTATAATGTCTGTAGCCACTAAGACACAAAAAGTCTTTCAGAAAATGCCACACCCAGTCGGAATCCAAAAATTCAAAGGCGGTGCTAAGGAGATTCCATCCTAACAAAAAGGCCAGACAGAGAGAGAAAAGAGAGCAGAGAAAAAAGGGGAACAGAGAAGTCGAGAGAAGATAACGACAAGAGGGGAACGAGGAGAACCAGTGGCGCAGCAACAGGCAGAGAAGAGAGAGAAAGACAGAAGAATCCCCAGAAGAAGAACAGGTGCAAAAGTGTGGTGTGCGAATTAATCAAAGACAGTGAAAGTGACAATCAATACTCAGTAAAATTCCCTCGTGCCTATAGACTCGTAATTGCAACAAGTGCCAATTAAGTTTTATCAGTCCAAGAGCCCAGTAACTCAGAAGGTGGAAAAACCTTTGTAAGAATCCCTAACGAAGAATAAAACGTAATTTGTATGGATATATCAATTTAATTTCTCATCCAAAATTAGAACCCCTTTTGCTAATTCTCCAAAGTATAGCCTCCAGTGTCGGCACACGTTACCTTAGATCTGTGCAAACAAAGTAAGTACCAGCACATATATATATATATATATATATATATATATATATATATATAATATATATATATATATATATATATATATTATATATACAAGATTACCTCACACCTGTTTTGATGAACTTAGTCTGATTTTCTGCAATACTGGTAAGTTGTTAAGGGATCACTGTTGCCTTTAGAGTATTCAGTCGTTTAATACCTGTGATGAAGGTTCAGCTGTCTGGCTTTTGTGAGGTAACAATAAATGAATGGTAAGCGTAGTAACCAGATACTTGGCAATTCGTAACAATATATATATATATATATATATATATGTATATGTATATATATATATATATATATATATATATATATATATATAATATATATATATATATATGTGTGTGTGTGTGTGTGTGTGTGTGTGTGTGTATATGTGCGAGTAATTTATATATATATATATATATATATATATATATATATATATATATATATATATATAATATATATATATATAATATTCTTATAATGTAAGTTTGGAATGCAATTATAATTGTGGTAATATGATTAATTCACCTCAGAACCTGTGTAGCATGTTATGAAATGTATGTTTTTTGTGTTCAGATTCCCAAATTTAAAGATAACATATGTTAAGTGGTCCAGCTTTTCATTTTGAAGTAACGTAAGACAGAGAGTAAGTACTTATATGTGAGCCTCTGTGAAGAGGGTTGTATTCACACTTTGAGAATGTCTTAGCTAAGCTGATTTCTTTATCAGCGCAAACACGTGTGTGAGACCTCCCAGACCGCATCGAGTCCTTTGAGAACATAGAGAGAGACTGCTTTGTTCGAGCAGAACTTGCCGTTATTCAATCCCTTGAAAATAGATGAGTTAAGCTAATATTTTATCGTCCCGATCGGGCCTGTAACGGAACACAATGGAGCCTTATTCATAGACATATGCGAACGCAGTCAAAGAGGCCCCGTCCTTGATGCCCCTATAGAGATGACGTAATATGTTTTCGTCTCGGACGTGTACACTCAACTACACCCATCCACCGTGATACGCATATTTACGCATATAAAACATTTCATTCACTTTTGAGACGTAGCGGCGTGCGTTAGAGAGTGTAACATTGCTCTCAAGTCTCTCTCTCTCTCTCAAAATCTCTCTCTCTCTCGCTCACTCGGTTGCGAGGCTGTTTCAGTAACTTAACGTAGCTCATATTAATTTTGTATTCAAGCTGGTCACTCATAATTCTTAGTAAAATATGTGTTGTTTGTGGAATCTGAACATAGTATTATTTCTGTTAGTTTTGTGAAGCAGAACTTGCCGTTATTCAATCCCTT
The DNA here is from genome assembly GCF_015104395.2 of Macrobrachium nipponense. Classification (NCBI taxonomy): domain Eukaryota; kingdom Metazoa; phylum Arthropoda; class Malacostraca; order Decapoda; family Palaemonidae; genus Macrobrachium; species Macrobrachium nipponense. Next base: position 57,638,162 of record NC_087203.1, on the reverse strand, counting down.
GAAAATAGATGAGTTAAGCTAATATTTTATCGTCCCGATCGGGCCTGTAACGGAACACAATGGAGCCTTATTCATAGACATATGCGAACGCAGTCAAAGAGGCCCCGTACTTGATGCCCCTATAGAGATGACGTAATATGTTTTCGTCTCGGACGTGTACACTCAACTACACCCATCCACCGTGATACGCATATTTACGCATATAAAACATTTCATTCACTTTTGAGACGTAGCGGCGTGCGTTAGAGAGTGTAACATTGCTCTCAAGTCTCTCTCTCTCTCTCTCTAAAAATCTCTCTCTCTCGCTCACTCGGTTGCGAGGCTGTTTCAGTAACTTAACGTAGCTCATATTAATTTTGTATTCAAGCTGGTCACTCATAATTCTTAGTAAAATATGTGTTGTTTGTGGAATCTGAACATAGTATTATTTCTGTTAGTTTTGTGAAGGCGCCCACAAAAATAGTGAAGAGGTTGAAATTGTAACAGGCCTTTTGATTGGAGTTGCAACTGTGTATAAGGTATTTTTACAAATGTTTTGAAGTGCATTTCGAGGTTTTATCATTTTTAAACACATTTATCTTTTGCTTTGTTCTTTTGACATATCCAATTTTATATGCTTAATGTTTGTACTGTCAATGCTTTAATTGTTTTCATATTGTGCATTATGTTTTTGCATTGTCTTTATTTTGTTTAATTAGTTTGAATAATATTCTATTATGTAATTGTTTGAATTTAACTCTTGCAAATTAATTTGTATTTAATCAAATATCATTTCAAATTTAATTATTGCTTTATGATTTAATTTAATTCATTTTCTTGATAAACTTTTATTTAATTTTCCTTAATAACTAATTCAAGAATTAATTAAACTTTTGTTTTCAAGTAATAACAATTTCCCTGAGATTGTGAATTTCACTTATAAATTTTGAATTTAGAAATAAATGTTTGTATTTAAAATTTATATGAGCATTTCATTTAACCGCCAGTAGTAAGTATTATATTTTGTTTTGTTTAGGTAGAAATATAGAGTGATAATTGTGACGTTTCCCACAAATAAAACAGAATCAGGGAAATACTTAGATTTGAAATTGCAGGGGTGATGCCCTTTAATTAAGATTACCTCACACCTATTTTAATGAACTTAGACTGATTGTTTTCTTGACGGTTCAGTTAAAAAAGGGATCACTATTACCTTTAGAGTATTCAGTCGTTTAGTATTTGTGATGAAGGGTCAGGTGTCTGGCTGTAGTGAGGTAAGTAATAACCAGGTACTTGAACAAACTGTGCCCTAAGTACAAAGGGTGTCCCAGACCCAGGAATAAAAGGGTCTCTTGTACTAGCAAGTACAAATGGTAAATGTAGTAACCAGATACTTGGCAATTTGGGTTAACAAACATTAATGGTGTCCAGACGCAGATCTTTGACTACTTCGTGCACCAAGTATTAATGGTATCCTGACCCAGATACTCTAGGCCACTTCATCACAATATATATATAATATATATATATATATATATATATACATACATACTAACATATATGTGTGTGTGTGTGTGTGTATTTGTGTGTGTGTGTGCGTGTGTGTGTGTGTGTGTGTGGGAAAGGAAATTTTGTTAAAACAGAATACGTCTCAAGTATAAAAGGCCCATTAAAGCGTTCTGGTTTAAAGCTAAGGACTATATTTCGGTGGACTGACTTCCACCCTTATCAGGTAGTGTCTGATAAGGGTGGAAGTCAATATGTGTGGGTGTTTGTGTGTCGGTGTGTGTGTGCCGGTGGGCGTGTGTGTGAGTGTGTGTATTTTACGTACGGCTTATAAACATACCTAAGTGAAGTTTTATCATTAGAAATAATGCAGTTGCTTTCGCGGTTAAAAAATAACTGTTATTCTTCTCCCAGTTGAAAAGTTTTGGGAAGCTGCCGAAGGTGGAACAACCCATAAAGGCAGTAGAGCACCGACTGCGAAAGCAACTTCAGTCTATGAAGTTTGAGAGGAGTTAGAGACGAAGCCTCAGGGGCTGACGTGTTATGCCCAGTGTGTAATCATTATTAAGGTAATCTCTTCTTGGTCTTTCCTCCATCGTGTTTAACCTCCCAAATAAGCTGAGCTTTCATAAAATGAGGACCAGTTCTAGTTTTTAGCCTGAGAATTTCAAGATATCCTCCCAGTCTCTCTCTCTCTCTCTCTCTCTCTCTCTCTCTCTCTCTCTCTCTCTCTCTCCATGTAAAAACAGCTTATTGGGCTGCTTCATCCGGTTCAGCATTTGTCTTGGCCAATTACAAACCTGTTAAAACATTATCATTTCGCCTCATAACAAACTCGCATCTCTTATTTTATTACTTAATAAAGTATCTCTCTTCGCCCGAAGTCGTGGATTGCTCCAATCCATATATGTGCAAGATAGATCAACGCTCGTGATTGTGGAGTGACCCGAAATTACGCCAAAAGGATCCTAGATGTCCGTCGCTATAGGGGTCATTATCATACGATAATTCTTCCGAAGTCTGATGCAGCTCGGTCCGAGCCTTGCTCCCTCCGTACACTGAAGTCACTATCCTAAATCGGGATATTCTTACTCTATTGCAAATGAGTGAATTTGGAAAATGAGCCTAAAGAAACAGCGGCACAGGAACGGCCGCGCTGTGAATGCTCGGAGATCGACCACGGAGAAAAGAAAAAGGTGTTTTCAGTGTGTCAGATTATAATGACGGTTGTTTTGCCTCGCTCATTACACGTGTGGTATAGATGTCTGTAAGTCGAACATGAAAAGGCAGCTAGCGGCTCCGCGATGCGATATGCCTTCAACAACTCCTATTTATGGACAAGCAACTCCGTAGGTGCGACAGCGTTAAGAGAGATGACGGTCAGCTCCGTATTTGATAGAGTGACTGTGCTATTACGTCGCTGTTTATGGCTGGAAATTTGTTCCGTAGTAATATCTAAGCCGCTAATCAGCTCGGATCAGCTCTTACGAATGGCGTCCGCCGGCCAAGTAAAAATCTACTTGGAAAATATATACCGCAGAATAGATATTTTCTTGGGTAAGATTGTCGACTCTTCTAATGCTTGCTATAAAAACTAGATATACCTCGGTAAACAAAATAAGTGATAGTGGTTAAGCATTGTTAAGAATAACTTACTTGACCAAGTAAACTGTTGCCCGTGAAATGGTCGTAACGTTTTTTTTCTTTTCTTCATTTGCAAGATATCTTTCTCTGAAATATTCACTGGATACAGCAAAACCACAGCCACCATGACAATATTCAATAAGGATCTGTAACGTCCCCAGTTTGTTCTAAAAACAGAAGTGTGGACTGTCTCAGATCGGCCATAAATAAGGCAACTACAATTAGTTCAAGCATTCACGTTGGTTGAAGTCCTTTTTAAAGAACACTTTTATCTTTTGTTTACCAAAATTTTTTTATTCGTTTGTTCTATGTTTGTGTTTGAGTACACACACAAACTATATACATTCACACATACACACACACACACACATATATATATATATATATATATATATATATATATATATATATATATATATATATATATATATATATATATTATATATATATACAAATATATCTATAATCTATATCTATATCTATATCTATATCTATATCTATATCTATATCTATATCTATATCTATATCTACATCTACATCTACATTTCATATCATATCTATATCTATATCTATAGTCTATATCTACATCATATCTTATATACTATATCTATATCTATGTATATATGTATATATGATATATATATATATATATATATATATATATATATATATATATATATATATATATATATATTATGACCCACATCAATAGATGGGAGCATCTTGACTGCATGCAGAGCCAAGAGTAGACCTGGACAGGACTAATGACCGTCTTCGGATAACAAGCATTACATTACTCTCCCCAAAACCAGTTTCTGAAAGGCAGGTTTCTCTTGCCAGCCTCTGCTATCGACTCAATTGCCAGAATGAAATACTTATCATTTTGGTCGAGAACATTAAATATTTTACTCTGGGTGCCATCCCGTGCAAGTCACGTCTGTATACTGAGATCTCCCGAAATGAGTGCGGAGAGACTTCATTTGTTTTCTGTGGTTCCACTTTTTCTTTTAAGATTTTCTTTACATCTGTCGTTTGTTTTCGTTGAAGAGTAATGGAGGCAACGCTTTTTATAATATATCACAAACCTTTTCCGTTCTGAAATATTATTTCGGCGTTTTTCTTCAATTTGTTAACCACTGTTTTTATTCAACCATTCGTTATTTTTTCTTATAGGGGACTCATTTAATTTAATTATTTACATTTTCCTGAGAAACAAATGAAATCAGTAACTGATTGTCAAACAGTTTATTTGTACAATATTTCAACTTCAACGTCATTTTCCTCCTCTGAAGGCGGGATGTTTTTTTTACAGTAATCAGCTTAGTGTCTCTCCCTATTTACTATTTCAGCAAAAGCTAATAAAAAAATTGACAGATCTTAATAAGGAAATTGCGAGCTTTTAGCTAATAATAAAAAAAACACTCGGAAGATAGCAGTGTTGTACTAGGTGATTTTTTTTTACACATTTATGCAATGTCTCGTAAATTGGTATCTACCCTGAAGCATAAAGCAGCCAAAAGTAGCTTCGCCTGTTATCCGTCACCAAACATGTTATTTCATCGATAAAGAAATTGGTTCTTTTATACCTTTCCTTCCAAATATTTAACTTGGGTTTTCGCGCGTTATTTCCACCCACTGTTGTTTTTCTGAAACCCCTATGGTCCTTACCATGTTTCTCACCGTTAGAAGTAATAACTAGGTGTCATGTCTAAAAAGGCCAAAAAGAAAACTTGAAGGCTGAAGGGCAGAAAAAATTCGAAAATTTCAGGTTTATTTTTAACTTTTTTTTTTTCTTTTCTTTTTTAGAATAATCGTGCATACTTATATTGAGTTTTTGTTCGTGTCGCAATCTTTTTTTGTACTGATATTAACAGTATCTAATATTCCAAGGGTCCTTAGGTATTTTCAATTACGCAATGGTGAAAATAAAAACAGGTGTTCACTGTTTTTTCTCATTAAGTTTGTTTTGGAATGATCTGACGCCAGGTCAACGGGAACTTTACATCGGGCCTGTTTTGCATCCAAGAATTTAAACCAGGCGTCATTAACGCCAGAGTCATGAAGAAAAAGAAAAGAAAAAGCATTCGCAAGAACGAGATGAAACTATGAATTATCCCTCAAAATGAGAAACCAATGTATCCTTACTCTCCCCTCCCCTCCCCCGCATCCCAAGGGACCTAGGGCCCAGAATTAGGGTCTGTTCTTTTGCCTTCTAATCACGATTAAACACGGAAACGTCATTTACTCCCAGAGATTAATTGGTTGATCGACTCCTTAATTTTCTTGTTCGGGCTGTTATCTCCCACAATCCTCGTGTCCGACCTCACATCCCTCGACACCGCGAAGTCCAGACGCCTCGATTCCAACTTCGAATTCTACTGTGGTTGTCTGATTTTTATGTCCAAACCTGCTCCCCCCCTTTTCTCTCTCTCTCTCTCTCTCTCTCTCTCTCTCTCTCTCTCTCTCTCTCTCTCTCTCTCTCTCTCTCTCTCTTCTAAGCCTTGTTTCTTTTGTTTTCAAAGGTTATTCGAGCGCTCCCCGTAAACTGATGCAGAAGATATTTGCTTTTAGTAACATAAATATCTTGGCAAGAGTTTATATTGAAAAGCAGCTGCACAAGCGTATGTACAATAAATGATCAGGATTTTCTTATTCGTGATCATGAGGCAAAGCCCAACCTCAAATGTCTCACTGAACAGAATAGGACAGGTTGTTTGAGAACAAACAAATAAAACAAGGCGTGATCCGACCTCCAGCTTACTGACGCAGAGGTTGCAGCATCATATTCCTAACTTAATGTGGAGTGGTCTTCGTAATTAATACGCATAATTAGTACTACTCATGCTACTCATACTGACAACACGTTCACATATATTCTCAGTTGTGAGTGGAAACAAAATAATTAAACAGAAATATAGCCCCTAAATTCAGTACATCAAATAAATTAAAACATACTAAAATCTACGGACAGATAGGCTGTTCTTTTTCTGTACTATTTAATATGTACATTATTCATTTTTTTTATTTTTGTTCTAATAAATAAATCATAAATATCCTCTCCTAAAATTCCTGTATCTTTAACTCAACGCGAAACACCTTTTTCAAACCATTTAGACCTTTCCTAACCCCGCCCCCCAACAACAACAAAGTAGTTTGTAGGCTTACTTCCCGAGTAAACGAAAAGAGAGAGAGAGAGAGAGAGAGAGAGAGAGAAACGGGTCTGTCCCTTCTAAGCGAAAACAATAACAAATCACGAAATATTCCTTATTGCTTTACCAATGCGCAAAGAAAAATGAACTTTCTTAAAGAGTGCATACCTCCGCCAACGTAAAAAACGGGCATTTTTTGTCTGGAATGTGGAATGAATCCTAAAAAAATCCTTTCCAACAACACCATTTCTTCATTAGCCAGTGTCTCCCCAACCTTACTAAGTTGACTTCAAATCCTTCAGAAAATTTTTGATCAACAGGATTAAATATCGTGGATCCAGATCCGACCATATTTTAATTAAAGAATGATTACTCTTCCTTCGCTTTCAGCTCATCTCATTATAATAAGACAGACAGACATGAATTCCTTCCACTTTCGTTAGCGGAGGTGACAATCTAAGAAAAAGACACGGGCCTCGTCACTAGAAACAAGCTTTCAAAAGGGACAGTTCGCACCTCATACAAACATCGCCCCTTGCACCCTACTATATTTCGTGATCATCCCAACAGATGGCGCCCAGCCGTGTGTTTGCTATCATAAGAGAGGGACGGTGTTCGAAAGCTTCTCCTGCTGGAGACCCTCGGTATCTTTCGGCGAAGCTTTGTGTCTCCTTTAGGGACCCAACGTTTTGTTTTTGGCGAACGAATTTCCGCTGGAATTTGCAACGGCATCAGCGACTCGACTTCCCTGGGGAACTCATGATTAATGGTTCGAGATTATTCTGGAGGTGAACTCCACAAAGTGTTTAATCAGTTGCGGTGCAGATGAAAGAGGAAAACATACAGGGTGGAAATGCAATTCAGTTTGAGGTTTTTGGCCTTTGGAATGGCATTTATTTTAATGTGATAGACGAATGTATTTCTTAAACCATATTGTAAATATATTCTAGGAATAAGTTTCCATCTTATAGATTTAAAACGATAAGTGGAAAATAATGCATTTTATAAAAATAAGGCGATTACCGTTTGCTTATAACTCAGTCAAGAACAAGTTAAAAATGGATAAGGTGCACGTCCAAGTAATAATTCAAGATTCTCAAGGCTAAATAATTCAGTCTGGTAATAATGACGCTGTGCCATATTAGAATGAATGAAGATACTAGATGCGCCAGTGGATGACTCTTGTTTGTTCACCATTTTTGATTGCCATAAAAATTTTATTGACTGCATCTCAAAACCACGCATTTAATAAACTGCGAATCTACGCGTTGCTTCGTTATTATTTATTTTCGCTTATGACCCGAGGCACCTTCGAGATATTCGTCGAACTGCGACGACATTCCTCGCAGATAAACGACCCTGTTATCAGAAGTGCGCTGTCGGATTTCTTCCACTCTACCCTCAACCGGTTTTCCTGATCCGTCTACTCATTAAGTATCTGTATCTTAAGATGTACACTACTGAAAATAATATAGACAGCGGCTGTCAACTACGACCAACCTGATTTTTTAATGAATTATAAATGAATAAGGAATTCATTGTCTGAAGGACTACCTCCCTTGGGATTCGAACGAGAGTGCCCCCACCAAGCCCTGTACCCCACCGTCCATCCACCCCTCCTGTCAATAAGTCAAATTGTCAAGATGGTGCCGATATGCCTGACAGCTGGACGTGCGTGGGGGGCATTGAAGCCACTCGCATTCAAAATTGTCACTGTCCATCGCGACTGTTCATTAGTTTTCAACCGCATGACTTCGAGGATATTTCAAAGCTCTCTAAGAATGGGCGAGAGTTTCTCGATGTCTGCTCCTCTTCCTCCCGTCTTAAAGCAAACTCGGACAACCGAGTTCTCCCAGGCTGAATTTACAAGTGGAGTGCGGTTGTTTCTGAAACGGTGGCTGCGCCAAAAGGTGATTTCATGCTCCTCCCATCGTCTCGATCTTCTCACAGGGCAAAGGAGGTACCTTCGTCGCGCCCCTTGCTATTAGTCTGTATCGTAAAGTCCCACCCGTGTTTATATAGGGTGTTTCGGCAATGCATCCCGAGGCAATTGATGGCGTACTATTTTATTTACAACGAGCCTCTTCAGGATAGTGGTTCGACAAGACCAGTGGAGGGGACCACCCATAACCCTTCTCATGCTGATAGTTGAAAAGCAAATTCTCGTACAATGGGTGATCATTCTTATGGCGAGAATCCGAGCGCTGACAGGCTTAGCTTACCAGAGAATGGCATCTGGACAGTTAGTCTGCATTATACTGTACAGATTAAGATTTCAGGAGAGTACGTTTAGGTTTTATCTTTTAATATTTTCTTAGTGGATATTTTCACTAGATAAGGAATCAGCTTCCATTTGAAATGGAAACGCAAAATCTTAAACACTTTGATTTTAGTACGAAGCAAACATCCTTTCATTATAAATAAAACACACGAAGCAAAATTCATGGTGCTTTTTTTTTTCTTACAGCCACTAAAGAAAAGCTTGTTAAAGTGACCCTCTACGTGAGATAAAGCTCGTTATAAAGTAATAAAAATAGAAATGCGACAAGGCAGAATGCGAGGAGTTATAAAGTAGCATTCCAGCCTTTGAAAAGACAAACCTCTTCCTTTGGGATCACAGGGGCCACGAAAGTGAATACAGCATTGGCCTGATACCATAAAGAACTGCTGTTCAAGGCTGATTTCATTTCCAGGTGAGATTACCTGCTTGTAGTGCATTTCTTCCTTTCTTAAACTTTTAAGCAATGGCAATAATAGTAATGGATACTGTGAAGAATAATAATGTTCTTTAAAGCCGAGGATGAAATTAGACCCTTTAGTGTACAAATCTTGGTCTATTATTCAGGATACACTGAAAATCCTTAAGCCTTACGAATTCTACTCTCCTTTTGACGACGAGATTGTAGTCTTCGTAAAAGCTCAAGAATGTTCAGTGCCAGAGAATGGTCTTTTTTTTTTTATCTGCATTAGTATTAATGGCAGAAAGACAGCTCCATGATATTAAGGTGACCGAAATGAAAGATTTACGGTCCTATAACTAATCATCACTTCCTTGCAAAGCGAGTATCACGCGGTTCTACTGATACTGTAGGCACTCGAAGCGCTAACAGACATAAATTGCTAACGGGGAAGATTATGGAAGACCCGTTAACGGTTTGTCACGAAGGTCAAACACTCAACATCACTTTAGCTTTTTCAGTTTTGCGCCATGACCATGATTTAGGGCGAAAGATATAATGAAGCTTTAAGAAGAAAAAAAAAGCAAAAGAATGAACTGGTAATTATTTCTTGACTGATGTCACTCCAGATATTTATCTCTTTTTCTCTGAAATGCACTCGAGTGACTAAAAGTATAGCTTTCATGAGATATATCCCATTCCTAATAGCACAAAAGTTAATTAAAAGAATTGGGAGAAATTTGATGTTATCGATAAGGCAGTGTTGTACAGCTTTTAGATGGAAAACATTTCAGAGAAATTTTGACACACTGTGCTCCTTCGTACAACCCAGTTTACCTATTACTCCTAGAAGTTATATTTAATTAAACTTAGCATCATAAATTTTGATTTGGCAAAATTTAAATCTATTTATATGCTGTGAAATTCACTGTATCTGACGGTAAGGAATTTCGACTCCTCCTGGCTGCTCAGGGAGCAAGAGGCCGTGTTGTTCCAAGGCCAGCTTGATACATCTGCAACAGCAGGCAAATTAATTTTGGACGCTTCACCCATGAGCAGGGTGTTGCAGACAACTTTCTATATTTAAAGTTTCTCCTTAAAACCAGTTGGGCACGCGTCTCTGTTACACTGGGGTTCGACACCGAACTCCACTCAATATTGATTACTTTCTTGAGGGTTATGGATTAGCACATGACAAGATGTACTCGCCAAAGCGATAAGATGCACAACGCAGTAAATCTGCTGGTGTTCCAAGCATAATCCGTCGAATAATAATAATACCTCGCCGACATGAAGTCGTCCTTCGTGATAAAGAGTGATTAATCGCGTCCTGCTAACAGATGCAAGATGGAGCGTCATCCATCAGGGCACGGGGCACCGGGCATTCTGGCTATGGACAACCGACATGGCCGTTCAGGCCTCGACCACTCCCTACTACAATCGGGCCGTAATCATACGCATGTCTCTATTAGTCAGTCCCGAAGACCAGCGAAGAAGGGCTGCTATCTCCTCAGCACCAGCCTTATAAGGCCTCGCCGATCGCCGAAGACCAGATTTGTTTTGCGTCCTCGAGTGCTACCCACTCGAGGCAGATGTTACTCGTGTCTTCTGCAGATTAGGAACGCCTTAGCAACCAATTGCTTCGTCGATTTAGCGATTGAGGTGTCTGAGGAGGGAGAGAGGGAGGGAGGGAGGCCGATCAACTAATGGAAAAATCTCGTCGCGATGTTTGTTGAAGCTGACAGGTGTTGTTCTCGACGGTGGTGGCGGTGTAATCTATGCTGCCTGATATACGGAGCGAGTCAACACCCGCTGAATTTACACCCGGTTTCCTACCGGCCCCGAAACTATCCTCAGGTAACATCTGAATGAATTTGCGTTGAACAGCAGGACAAAAGTCATCTTAAATCATTACTGAAAAATATATGCATGATATATCACTACCATGGATAGCCGGTGCGGTGAATGACGGAGGTAAAAAGAATTCCTTCTCTGTTTTGAAAAAAATATGAATACTATATAACTTTTGGATGTTATATGAATACTTCATAACATCAGTATTTGATAATTGTAAGGTAATTATGACTAACCGTGCCAAACACACTTTCCTTAAATGCTGTTATTAATTGAGGGTAAGTCCAACTTAATTTATTTGAAAAGTTTCATTCAATGGTCCATAATAGTTTTTAATTACCTGACGTCGTCCTCCCCGGAAGTTCCCCAAAAAAAACGAACCAAACCAAAAAACGTTCGTCCCGAATCCTGAGTGGCTAGAATTGCATCCTCTACCTTCCACGTTATCTAAGATAAGCCTGAGGTTGAAAACTCGGCTTTACTTCGAATGTTCATTATCATTTTCAAATTTTCTAACTTGTAAAACTGCAGTAGAAAATTTTTGTAAGCTACTTTCTAAAACATTATAAAATTTCACATAAAATACCTAAAACTCTGATGTACCAAAAATGCATAGATAAACAAGTAAAGAAAACGTTCAGGTACCAAGCTAGATATGATTTTATAATACTGTAGATATAATTCTATATGACCCAGCTATCATCTCCACAATTTTCTTACCTGCAGCAATAGCATTCTTCTTGCACAACAGCCTGAGATCCCTTTAAAATAATTAATCTTTCTTTTATCATTGCTTTCTAATTCCCTGTGAGTACATACAAACTTAAAAATCTTCACGTCAATGGGGACTGATTCCTCATTTCTCTGTTGTATATAATACCAATTGAAATCAATCAGAGCATGGTATCAAGACCACTCAACCTTTCACAGTTTGTATGCTCATAGTCCAAAGGCTGCAAAAGTCTCGAGTCCGATTCCCGAGTCAGTCTGAACAGTTAAACTCGTTTTCATACATTTCACTAAGCGTCTATGGACCTAAACAGTCAGTTGTGTACCTGGTAGTCCGACGATTGTGAAGGATCATACCTAGGATGGATAAGGCCACGAGCTAGCAACATCGTTTCAAAGAGCTTTTCAACTGGAGCGCTCCCATCTACAGCGGGGACAGGCAGGAGGTCAAGTTGAATATATTTATATGAATACTGTACATTACAGTATCATGGCTCAATTACTAAGTTCGTGGTCCTTTCCTCACCCACCACTCGCCAGTTAATACCAGCGTCTGCTGGGGTCAAGGAAAAAAAAAGGAGGGGGGGTGTTGGGGCGTGGAACTAGCAAATTCATCCATAACTTTACCCATGAAAACGGCAGCTCCATTCTTCTAGCGCCATCCCCTTCTACGTGGAAATACTGAATGTTTATAACTATAATCATATTATATATATATATATATATATATATATATATATATATATATATATATACATATATATATATAGTACTATATATATACATTATATATATATAAAATCGTCGTGATTATGGAATCGCAGGTTCGTTTCCCGCTACCGGACATCATAATTTCTTCATATTTCTTGAACTTGGATCTTAAGGCTTTGTAGTGACAAACGTATCCAAAAAAGTGATAAGAATTCAGGAAATTATGAGGGCATTGCGGCTAACACAATTATAAATAAATATATATATATTATATATATATTATATCATATATATATATATATATATATATATATATATAATGTTTGGGAATTATCTGTTTCACAGCCTAACGGTTGATGTGGATCATCAAAGAAAAAGGACTCATGGAATGGCGAATACTTCTGAGAAACTGTGCTTACTGGTGGAGTATTTCCTTTTCTCAAAGATCCTGAAAATGTGTTATCTTTTGAAGAAGTCACAATTTTGCATGATAAGGCACCATATTTTAAGGCTCTTCAGACAAAGGAGCTGCTTCGAAACAGTGGTATCAATTTCTTCTCGTCAAGTGAATTTCTAGGTAGCTCCCCTGACCTTAATGTGTGTGAAAACATTGGTAGTATCTTAAGGATCGTGTTGAAGCGTACACAGTGAAACTACGTATGATGATATACCAAGCCTTGACGACCTGCAGAGAGGTGACCGAAGTGCTCAAGCAAATGGAGTTTGAGTCTCAGCTTTTTGCGATTTGCTGAAATCATACCCTCAAGAATGCAGGCTGTGGTATAGGCAGATGGAGGCCACACAAATATTAAATATTAAATACTCGGAGAGAAAATTAAATAAATACCTGTTCTGGATCACTTTTGTTTTTGTCCATATCAATTTTAGTTTATGCTGTAGAGGGGGGGCTCTAATTTCGAACACCCTGTACATTCACAAACACACACAACAACACACACACACACACACACACACACACACACACACACATATTAGATATTATATTATATATATTATATATATAATATTATAATTATATATATATATATATATACACACACATATATATATGTGTGTGTGTGTGTACTATGTAAAGGTCCATAAATATCATGCCACAAATATCGTTATAGTCCAGTTTACTATACCTTGGGAAGAACTTACACGTAAAGGAAATTATAACTAGTGCTTCGTCAGTCACTGTTTATTCGTTGGTTTTACATTAGGCAACGGCTCGAATTCTGCCGGGGACGAAATCCTTACCAGTTAGGATTGCCCATTTTCTCTTGGGTATATGTTAATTCCAAGATATAAAGATATTTAGGGCTTAATATTTGTGACTATTAAATCACATGTGTATTTTACTTACATATATATATATATATATATATATATATATATATATATATAGATATATTATATTTTTATTATTAGCTATATATATATATATCTATATATATCTAATATTTTTCTATATATATATATATATATATATATATATATATGATATATATATATATATATATAATAAGATATATATAGATATATATCTATATATATATATATATATATATATATATATATATATATATATATACATATATATACAATGTTACGAAGTGCCAAGTATCTGGTTACCATTCATCAATTATTACCTCACCAAAAGCCAGACACCTGAACCCTCATAACAGGTACTAAACGACTGAATACTCTAAAGGCAACAGTGATCCCTTAACAACTTACCAGTATGCAGAAAATCAGACTATGTTCATCAAAACAGGTGTGAGGTAATCTTGTAAGTAATTAAATTAATCAAAGGGCATCACTCCATCAACAACTTTAAAAGTCTAAGTATTTCCCTGATTTCAGAAGTCTAAGTACTTCCCTGGTTCTAAGTCACTTCAAGTAAATTGAAGGAAAGCAAATCAATTACCACTCTATGTTTCTACCTAACATAAATATAATCAAATACAAATATACTGGTTAGAAATGAAATACTTATAAAAATTTTAAATACAAAAAATTTTATTATTAAATTCAAAATTTATAAGTAAAATTCACAATATCAGGGAAAATTACTGTTACTTGAAAACAAAGTAAAGTTTTAATTAATTCTTTGAATCAATTAAGTAAAATTAAATCAAAATTAATTTATCACAAAATTCAAGAAAATTAATTCAATCAAAATTCAAAAGCGTTAGGCAATAATTGAAAATTTGAAATTAATTCACAAGTGCTAAACAATAATAAAACTTGAAAAGAATTCTAAGTAAATGTAAATTAATTCACAAGTGTTAAGTTTAATTAAACGTGCAATGATTAAGCAATGAAAATAACTAAGTAAATTAAATTGTGAATGCAAATGAAAATATAAAATAAAAAGGCACACTTCAATAAGAAAATGAACAAGTGCACAAACAATGGAACAAACACAAAACACAAAAATTTGCAATGTGTAAAAGTGTAAATATTTTTCACTCAAAACATTGTAACCATCAGTTTTTACCAAACATTCGTAATCATCTGTTATTAGTTAGTAGTTAACCACAGTTCCTATCTGTTATTAGTTATTAGTTGCAACTAATAAAAATATAACACACTTTACCTTGGTATACCAACTTCTTTCTTTGCTGCAGGCTTGTTTCACTTTACCAAAAACCAGGCGCCGTCGCGAAACAATGTTTGTTCAGATTCCACAAAAACACTAAATAACACTAAATAAACTCTAAGAAATATTCAAATTATTGAAATTTCATTCAAGTTACGAGTGACCAATTTAAGTTACATTACTTTAAGATCAAAAGTGCTGTGCGATGAGAGAGAAGGAAAGAGAGAGAGAGGGAGATGTCTAAATGCCTCGAGGTCCTAAGATATAATCAAATCTTCTTCCCTTGCGAAAACTCGACTGAGGAGATGACACAAAACATTTTTGGCACAAATGCTTCCCGAAGCTTCGAAACTTTACACAATCTTACTCATAAAATGTGAAATGTGCACGTGGCTTTGACAAAGACATACACGTACGAGTCGATTCTGCTCAACAGACACGTACTCTATTCGATCGACACGGAGCAGAAGGCTTATCACATACGATGACAGATTCTCCAAAACACAAATGAAGATTTGAGCTCGCTTATCAAACGCGTTGACAGAATAGGAAAGCAAACGGATCTCGCAGACCCTCTAATCTCACAGTGTTGACATAAAAGGAAAACAATCATGGTTTCGAACGGACAAAGAAAATCTCTTTCTTTTTACGTACTACGTTGTATACATATTCTTTTACATTATGTAATGCGAAATCTGAACACACATTTTAAAACATCCTATCTCTAAGATATCTAGGAATCTGAAAACTAAAAAAGGTTGCACAATTCTACATGACATTTCAAAAGAGGGGAAATATGCATTTTGAAAGTAGCAATATATAATAAAATATATATATATATATATATATAATATATATATATATATATATATATATATATATATATATATATATATATATATATATATATATATATATATATATATATATGTAATGAGGTTATTTCCTCATTATTCATTTGGTAAACGTGTAACTCGAGCGTCAAGGCAAACAACCAAACCTCTCTCTAAGCGATACCTCTCTCTCTTTCTCCCCACACCTCTCTCTCTCTCTCCCCACACCTCTCTCTCTCTCTCTCTGTCTCTCTCTCTCTCTCTCTCTCTCTCTCTCTCTCCACTCTAACAGGTAATGAAAATGAGAGAGTTGCATCATAAGAAAATACATTTATTAACAATGAATAAATAATGAATTAATCAAGTCTTACAGACTAACTTACTTCAAGTTACCCCACTATCAAAATGTCTAAACAGTAAATATAGTCACACCAAAATGTCTACTATCCATCGGGGACTCTCTGTTCCCCTAAGACATGAAAAACACACTCGTAAGTACCCATAAGCTTAGCAACAAAATCAAAGATTAGATATTCTTATAAAAATGTCAAACAGACAACGAGCCAGTCTTCGGCTAAAACACTTCAACACTCACCCAAGCAGCCGACTATTTAAAGCACTATATCATAAAAAAACTCCCGGTGAGCACCACGGCATCCTGCCTTTCTCTCGAAGACGCCTCTATCAAAATCCCCCCATAGACTTGGGTATCCAACATTTTTAATAGAAGAGGCGTACACGCACATACGAACACACAGTTCGTTAGCGCCTCACAATACTGGCTGCCTCCAGTTTTCCCAAAGGCACTTTGATTCTGAAGAGTTCATGACCTGAGTACATTGACTTGTCTAACTATGCAGTTTTATCACACGCCACCCACAGAAACTATTCGTCAGCTTTCTCGGGTCGTTGCTTCTCCACTGTTCTTCACATTCCATAGGTCACAGCGAACATATTGGCAATATATTATTAATCAAAAACCCTAGGCCTTTTACTGCTCGGCCACCTAACTAATGCTAGCCCCCGCCTAGCAAAATTGGTCAAACAAAGTAGCTTATGTAATATAAATCACATTGGCCGGCTTAAATAAAATATAAGTAATAACTGCATGTCTCTGGCATTATAAAATAAAGTCTGTTACGCTTTTATCTCCAAATAGCACTAGAATTTTCTCTCTTCGGATTCTTGAATATCCTTTTTTGTCTGCAACTAGCTGCTCCTTAGCAGACTGTAGGAAGACGGAATGCCTCCCTCATCGTAGAAGACTTCTCACGGCTTCTGCAGATCCCCAAAAGACACGCTGTTGAATTCTGTAGACTCTCGTAATCACCATCGTGGAAACTCTTGTAATCACCACGGACAAAACGACAGCAACACTCTCTGCACAGCTGGTGGACGTCTTGCTATCGTTGGGAAACGTCTTTTTGGTGTGTTAGTATGTCAGTCAAGTCATTGGTCAATCCAAGAAAATTAACCCAGACATACTACTTCTATCAAACAATGATCTCAAAAGGTCAGAAATACTAACTAAACGTCTCCCAATTAACTCCCTTTAATATGACTACCAAATGACAAGTCATTATCACAACTCTCAAAGAAAAAAAAAACATCAAGTTCTCCAACTCAATTCTCCAAACTCACACATCAGCACACACACAACTCAGAAATCACAGCAACTCCACGGACTTCTGCACTCACATTTCAAACTCGAATGTTATCATAAGAAAAAAAAAGAAAAAATCGTAATGAGCCCAAGGAAAAAAAAAATCATGTAACACGCCCAGACCCAAAAAATGTTCTCTCAAGCTCTGATAACTGAACAACCCACAAAATCAGTAAAAATCTCCAATGTTTAACAGCAAAAACTCCTTTACTGCTCATACAATTAATTACAATAAGACTTAATGTCAAACTCCCATTTACGTAAATAACAACTCCCGATAAATTACATCTCTCGATAAATTACATCTCACGTCCAAAAAGAAATGCTATTTAAGCTCAATCCCCAATTAAATCTCTCATAGGAAAAGGAAAAAAAAAATAAAGATAAGATACAAGCAGATTTCCCCAATCACAAAATACATAGTACATGTATAATATGCATAAGCCCCCGCATTTTCCCCAAGAAATGCTCCATGTAAAGTTATGGAATTTGCCAGAAAGCAAACTCTTACCCATGCGCTTTCGTGAAATGCTATTGCCCACCAACGATTTCCAGATATTGCAAAAATTCTGATCAATCATCATCAGAGGAAAAAGTCAGCACACAGCGGACTCAACGCAGCGTTTGTCAGCAGAAAAATTCACCTGCGGACGTATGCTCAAACTGCGGCACAAAAAATGTCTAGTCAGACACACAAGTTTGGAAACTCATGATTCTACAGAAAAAGGTCTAACTGACACATTTCACAAAATGAACTCCAGGATATGACTAATGTGTTCAAAAATTTGTCTCGAAGACTTATTCTCTCAAAATGACACAGCCCAATTATATGCCTCCAAAAATAATACACTTGTGAACATAAAAAATGCACACATCTCCATAGGACTCGTAATGCAGTAATGCCACTCGCCTCCAAATAGTCACGAAACCAAAGAGAAAGAACCACAGAAATCTTCTCTTGGCTCCAAAAAAAACTCCGTAACCACAAAAAAAAAAGGTCACTCGCCAAAGATTAATTCCATCTCCATACATAAATATGTGACACCATATTAATAAGAACACCACTCCGGTTATAAAAATATTTCCTCCATTTGGTTAAAAACCACATCCACATATATTTCTCTCTTATTTCTCTGATAGCCATATGTTAATAAAAAAAACCACCACTCCAGGAATAAAGAATAATCACCTCTATTTCGGCAAATACAAAATATTTACCTCTATTTCCCCAATAACTCCATGTGGAATAAAACAAGGCTCCAAAAAATATATCTCCAAAAAGGAATATAAAAAAAATGAAATCGTATCTCCAAAAAAATGTGCACTCAAGGCATCTAGCTCACGCACTCACAAATATTGCCCCATAATCTCCAAATATGTGTCTCCATTTGCAACAAAGATGGCTGCAAAATAATTGAACTAAACATAGCTCTCATCACCATTGGCAAATATCAAAAATGGCCAAAAATATATCTCCAATATATTATATCTCAAATTATAACTCCTAAATAATATATACCTCCAATTATAACTCCAAGTAATATATCTCAAATCTCCAGAGAATAACTCAATGTTATAGTCAAAAACTATAAAACTCTCTCCATTTAGCATGACTGCTAAAAAAGGCAAAAACTCAGCAAATAAAAACTGTCTAGAAAAATTCTAGAAAAATCACCAATGTGCCACAACTCATTATAACAGAACTCCCAATACAAGGGTTCTTAGCCAAGACTTCTCCATATGCACTACGGCATAGGCCACTAGAAACTTAGCCAAGTTTCCTATCTCTCCACAAAGTTGTCACAAATAACAACAAAAATGTATTGTGCAAGAAAAAAACCAATTTCTGGAACACAATATCCAGAGAAAAAATGTAGTGCCATTACGTATGCATTCAAAACATGCAAAAAATTCTCCTGTAAATCTCACTGCAGCATCAAATAGCTGAAAATACAAACACGTTCCCGAACAAATGACTCTAAGTCACGAACTGAAATATTAAAAATAATCACACCAACTGGAGAGAAAAAACAAATTCAAATTCACCCCATGATGAAAAAAAAACTTGTGTCAGCGATGGGCTAACTTCCAAAAAGGAGAAAAGAAAAAATCAACGGCATTATCAAACTATCTCCCGTGGACTCACCAGATGTCAAGCAATTATCTGCTGAACTCATAGAAAAAAAAGGAAAAAAACTAAAATAATGTGTTGTTAGTTCCTCCCAAATTCAAAAAAGATCTCACTACCCTTGATAGCATTACAACACCCACGTAATTAGTTATATAGTATATATATATATATATATAATATATATATATATATATATATATATATATATATATATATATATATATATATATATATATATATATATACCCATATTACCTATATATATAAACCTATCTATATATCTAGATATACTATATATATATCTAGTATATTATAATACTTATATACTTTAACTATATATATATATATATATAAAAAAAACTCCGTATCCAGACATATCATTATCAGCAAAATCTTCAAAATTTGCTATCATCAAAATCACCATATCGTAAAACCCAAAAAAAAATATCACCAATGTTTATGCTTGTCCATTCACCAAGGATTCAGCAAAAAATCCGCAAGATTCAACACAACTCACCAAGATTCAGCCAGATTCATCAAGATTTCAGCAAAACTCATCCCTCATGAATGACTGAAATATTCTCCAAAGTTACAAAAACTTAACAAACAACTAGACAAGACTTCTCCCATTAATTCATTGTAATAATTCTCCATGAATAATTATCTGTAACAATTATAAATAATTTCCCATGAAATATCTCAAATCTCTCGTAAAACAAGTCTCCCGTAATGATAATCATACTTAAGCAACCCTCTCGTAACACATCTCAAGTATAATAATTTATTATTAACAATAATAATTCTCCATAGTAACAATTCTCTTGCAAAGATACTCGAGTAAGGGTGAAATTCAAATAGCATACACAGTAATGCTGAACCTTATGAACACACAACACAGACACGATACCATTCACGCACCGGGCATCACCAGCATCACCACTCGGCACCATTTTCAAAGTAATCTCTCCAACACAATAAAAAAAAACGAAAAAAAAAAAAATAATAATCTGTGTATCCCCATTTGTGTCTTCCAAGACACAAGGAAAACATACAGCACATCCCATGCATGTCAACTACCATTTTCTCTTCATCCAAGAGAGAGAAAAAAAAAAAAAAAAAAAAAAAAAAAAATCTTTTCTAACAGAAACTCTACGGGCGTTTCACTTCATCAACTAATCAATCAGCTGATGTCTTAGTAATTGGAAATTCATTGTCAAGGGCAAACTCATCCCCCACACCCCGACACAAAGGAAAAAAAAAAGGAGTTCACCCCCAATGAGAAAAAAAAAGTTTCTTCCCCCAATGAGCATTGAAACATCCCTCAGTCAAGCGACAGAACAGCCCGAGGCAGACCAGTAGTACCCATCTCCTTGCAATCCCCTCTTAGGGAGTCCAGTAGTCCCCTCGCATGCACTATCCCTTAGGCAACCAGTACCCGCCGTTCAATGCCTTCCTGCGCCAGTTAGCAGAAATGTGCTGAGCCTGTAATAATTGTGTGGCCGCTTTTGTCTCCAAACTAAATATGCTATCTAGGCACAGTTCACATGCATGAAAAAAAAAACATCATTTATACACCCTTATGTTTTAAACAAAGATGAATACGTCTATCATAAACACGCGCCAATAAAGAAAACACGTCACTTTGCTACTATGGGGAAAGAAAAATTTTTTTTGACCTCTTGAACCAATCCCATTACACTGAAATATTTAAAAAAAACATACACAACATTCTTTAACACTCACCATTCCATAATGGGAACAAAAAGAACTCGGAATTCGCGTAAGACACAGCAGTGACACATGCATGATTATCTCGGGAATCACACTTCAGAAACATCTTAGTACCAACTGACTGTTCCCCGCTGGCCCGCTCCTTGAAGCGTCTCGCTCTGGGCAAAATGCTGACCCTATAAAAATCCTTCCCCTCCCCTTAGCACAGTTAACAGATAGATATTTCTCATTTTTTTCTCACCAGTAACTGAAAACTAACAATTTAACAATTTTCCACAATCCCACAAAGGCTTTGTCGTTCGAAAACTATCACTAAGCCATAACCCCTTTATTTTCTAACTGGTCACCTATCTCTTCATTGGCGTTCCCAGGCATAAAAAAAAAAAAAAAAAAACTTTATATCCCTTTTTCACCGCCTGCCACCAAAACCTGTAATGAGGTTATTTCCTCATTATTCATTTAGTAAACGTGTAACTCGAGCGTCAAGGCAAACAACCAAACCTCTCTCTAAGCAATACCTCTCTCTCTCTCTCTCTCTCTCTCTCTCTCTCTCTCTCTCTCTCTCTCTCTCTCTCTCTTCACCTCTTTCTCTCCACTCTAACAGGTAATGAAAATGAGAGAGTTGCATCATAAGAAAATACATTTATTAACAATGAATAAATAATGAATTAATCAAGTCTTACAGACTAACTTACTTCAAGTTACCCCGCTATCAAAATGTCTAAACAGTAAATATAGTCACACCAAAATGTCTATTATCCATCGGGGACTCTGTTCCCATAAGACCCTCTCGATCCCCCTTTACCAGAACCGTCGTTTCAAAGACACGCGAAACACACTCTTAAGTACCCATAAGTTTAGCAACAAATCAAAGATTAGGTATTCTTATAAAAAATGTCAAACAGACAACGAGCCAGTCTTCGGCTAAAACACTTCAACACTCACCCAAGCAGCCGGACTATTTAAAGCACTTATATCATAAAAAACTCCCGGTGAGCACCACGGTCATCTGCCTTTCTCTCGAAGACGCCTCTATCAAAATCCCCCCAGAGACTGGGTATCCAACATTTTAATTTCAATAGAAGAGGGCGTACACGCATTACGACAACACAGTTCGTTAGCGCCTCACAATACTGGGTGCATCCAGTTTTCCCAAAGGCACTTTGAAAAGAGTTCATGACCTGAGTACATTGACTTGTCTAACTATGCAGTTTTTATCTCACGCTACCCACAGAAACTATTCGTCAGCTTTTCTCGGGTCGTTGCTTCTCCACTGTTCTTCACATTCCATAGGTCACAGCGAACATATTAGCAATGTATTATAAATCAAAAAACAAACCCTAGGCCTTTCATATATATATCTAGATATATATATATATATATATATATATATATATATATATATATATATATATATATATATACAGTAGACCCTTGACTCACGAACACAATCCGTTCCTAGACCTTGGTCCGTGTTCCAAATTGTTCGTGGACTCGGAGCTAATTTCCCCATAAGGTTTTTTTAATGGGAATAATATTAATTGGTTCTCGACCCCTACGAACCAATATATATTATGTATATTTTTGCCTTATTTTACACAGATAATGTAAAAGTCATGTAGAAAACCTTAATATATCTAATAATAAATTTTATTTAAAAATGGTAAACTAACACTATAAAAACGTTTTGTAAGTGAAACACTTACTATGACTGGCGAGACTTTCTGGCTTGACGGACAGAGAAGAGGAGGGGGTGGTGGGTGGGGAGGAGGTTATTGTGCGGAAGGAGACCCTCCCCCATCCAGGTCGGGGAGATCTCGTTCCGGAGATTCACTCTTCTAGGTTTTTTTTGGTGAACGTTTAATCACCAAACTTATCCAATGTCTGTTGCCTTTTCCTTCCTTTGCATAACTTTTCTGAAATGGCTCATTAAATTTTCATTGGCGCATATTCACGATCCCTGTTCGTAACCCAATTTTGTCCGGATGATACAATTCAAGGAAAAGCACTGGACATCATTCCACTTTTCCAATGCGGCTTTATCACATCACTGCTGACATCTTTAACTTCCTCCCCAGCCTCCTCTTCGTCAGTGATTGCTCCCGAGCAAGTTGCTCCTGCTTGCTCTTTGTGGAGTTGAAACAAGTTCGTCCGCAGTCAATCTTCTGAATGTTCAGCGACAATTCTTCAACATCTTCGTCGTTGACTTGTAGACCCATTACTGTTTGCCCCATGGACACAATTTCTTGCACACTCTCTGCATCGAAGCCCTCAAAGTCACGGACAGTTACGCACTGGGGCCAAAGTTTTCCGCACGCAGAATTTAATGTGCGGTACGTAACTTCAGTCCATGCATTATCAATGAGGTTTATGCAGTGAAAAACATTAAAGTTGCTTCTTCCAAAAACTCTTTTAAGGTTAATTTTGTCTCTTCAGTTACACGGAAGCATCTGGGGAAGAGCGCCTTTCTTATATAAATTTCTTAAAATTCTAATGACTTGTTGGTCCATGGGCTGGAGAACAGAGGTCGTGTTGGGTGGAAGGAACTTTGAAAACTGAATGAAGTCATGTTCACTGCAGTCAGCCAAGTACGAATTGTTTTGCCGGGGCATTATCCATG
>NC_087203.1:57594329-57609329 GCF_015104395.2 Macrobrachium nipponense | reverse complement strand
TACATAAAGACAGTGAAAAATTTCTGATTGAGAAAGAGTTAGACAGGGAGACCCCATCTCTCCTAAATTATTCACAAGTATATATAACATGTCTAAAAGCGAGAGTCTTACTATCACAGCATGTCACCGCATGTTCTAGAAGTTTTTTTAAGAATTTAGAATTGGGAAAATGTAGGAATTAACATTAATGGGGAATACCATAACAACTTAAGATTTGCAGATGACATAGTTCTACTCAGTGAATTAGGGGAGGAATTACAAAAGATGATAGAAGATTCGAATAGAAAAAGCAGAAATGTAGGACTGAAAATGAATATGAGTAAAACTAGGATAATGTTCTATGAAAATGCAGAGACAACAAATGAGAGTTATGGACGAACCTCTAGAGATTTTTAATGAATACACATATTTAGGACAGACAGTGTTTCCCCAGGACATGAGACCGAAATTAAAAGAAGGATAAAATATGGGATGGAGAGCTTTAGGTAAACAAAATGAGATTATGAAAAGTAAAATGCCACTTTCTCTAAAAAGACAGGTATTCAACTAGATGGTCCTACTATTATTAACTTATGCATCCGAAACTTACTAAAGCCTTAGAACATAAGCTAGTTACAACTCAAAGAGCTATGGAAAGAATAATGATGGTAATAACACTAAGAGACAGAAAAAGAGCAACACGGATACGAGAACAAACTAATGTAGAGGATATTTCTAAGAAACAAGTAAGATAAAGAAATGGGCGTGGGCAGGAACATATAATGAGAATGTCAGGTAATAGATGGACGAAAAGAATAGCAGAATAGGTCCCTAGAGATTGCAAACGAAGCAGGGGAAGGAAGAAAAGACGATGGATTGACGAGCTAAGAAAATTTGCGGGTATAGAATGGCATAGGAAGACCATAAACAGGAGGGAGTGGAAGGACATATCTGAGGCCTTTGTCCTGCAGTGGACTAGCAACAGCTCATGATGATGATGATGATGATATATATATATATACACACATATATATACTATATATATATATATATATATATATATATATATATATATATATATATATATATATATATATATATGTGTGTGTGTGTGTATGTGTGTGTGTGTGTGTACATAATCGTGGCCTCTGTTATTAATGAGTCTTTCCCAGGTATTTCTGCTTGCGTCCCCCTTTCGTCTATTCCTTAGGTCAAAATGGATCTATATAACGTGCTCATGATGAGAATATATATATATATATATATATATATATATATATATATATTATATATATATATATATATATATATAGTGTATTTAATATTGTAATATCATCTTAAATTATTTCTTTTGCCGTTTTACATAAGTCTCGAGAAACTGCTTTGTTGTCATATAGTTGTATTTATCCGCTCGTTTCCTTTTTTTCATATTTCAACGAGTGGAGGATCGTCTTTAGTAATTGCCTCTTTCGCCTGATGGTTTTACGATGTCTTTCTCATCACCTTTACTCTATGTGGGGGAGTTTTTCATCACGGTTCCCTGAAGGGAGGTTCAGCATCACCTATTCATACCACACTCTTCGTCCCTGTTTTCTGCAACATTGCCTTCTGGCCACAGGCAGGACATTAAGACGCTCGCTTTTATTTTCGTAAAAATGCCAGGCTGCTGTTGCTGGTGAGGGTTTGTCCCGTGCCCTCTCGTGCGAGTTTGTCTGTGGGCTTTCATTATTTTTGCAACCCCCCGCACCCCCTGTGAGCAAGGTCCACACCTTGCATCAACGAGTGCACTGCTGTATCCTCCGGGAATCGTCAGGAGGCCTTCTGAGGCCGGAGAAGGGTGAGCATCCCCTTTTGCCCGATTTACTTTCCCCTTTATGTGAGAGGACTGTAATGTTCGCGTAATGCTTCCAAGCATCAAGTGGAGGCTCCCGCGATAGCCCTTGTAGACATTTTTTTCTGACCAAAGCAGTTTCAGTGAGATTTTGCCATATTTAGTGAACAATTAATTATTGATCGGATGAACTAAGGTGTATCTTAATTATTTTTGTAAATTATTAGTGTTAAGGAAAAGTCAGTTATTAGTGTTAAGTTTCTTGGCTTTTTCTCCGCCTATCGTGTACACGTGAGTGTGTTGATTTCGTTCTACTACTGTGACATTTCTCTCTTACTCTATGGTATAATAGTTGGGTAGGAGTTTGAGGTATGTGAGGATGTTTGTTGTGTATGCTAGGGTACTTATTTTTATAGTTCCTCAAGCAGGTTTTCGAGAACATTTTTTTGAGTTTTACTTGTAAATAAATAAGTGTCAAATTTAGACATTCCCTTTTTTTGTCTCCCCCCCTTTGAGTGTTTGTTACCTGAAGTGTGTATAGTAAATCTTTGTCTGGACAGGCAATTGATTTATTGAATGGAGGACCTGTTTTGAAAATAATAGAGTAATAACAATAATAATCTATTGTGGCTCTTGACAAAGAAATTCATAAGAAATTTTGGTGACCGTGACAGGATCCTTTGTTCAGCAACACAGGCTTTGATTAAGGGACACTCGGGGAGGGTGAAAGCCATTGAACTGATTTAGGTTGTTAGGCAGATCCCCAGTTTTGAAACTAGTTAAAATGCATTATTCTGAGGATAAGAAAGAGGCTTCTGTAGTCAGGCTTTTAGCTGATCTTAACTGGGAGAAGAACTTGCTTGAGCTTAGAAGAGATCAGTTGTACATTGTATCGGAGTTCCTAAATTTAGTTTGGCCACAGAGGTAAAGAAAGGACATCTGTTATTTCAGGTGATTAGGGCTGCTAAGGAGTATAAAGAAAATGAAAAGGATCATATAAAGAAAGTGAAGTTGACAGCTTGGGAATATGGAGGAGTTATGGAGTTCCATTTGACAGTGTGTGTGTGTGTGTATGAGAGAGAGAGAGAGAGAGAGAGAGAGAGAGAGAGAGAGAGAGAGAGAGGGTAATTGGTGGTTGGATGGTTAATGACTGAATTGGCTGTTAGTGGGTTCTGGGTTGTCTGCTGGTGCTGTTAGAGATCAGAGTTCTGTGTTTTGAGTGAGTTTTTGGTCAGTCTTTAGTTAGAAGCTGTGAGAGACGGTAATGTTGGCAGCAGTCTAGTGAAGGCATTGAAATTCGTTTGAGTTGTGTTTTGTTGATTTGTTGTTAGTTATCGTTAAGTTTGGTGTTGTTAGTGGGTGTGTGTGTTGCCTTTTTTGTGTTGTTGTTTTTATGTTTTAGTAATTGTTTGTGCAGTGGTCTTGAGTTGTGGTTGAGTTCCTTGTTGTTTGCTGTGCTGTTGAGTTGTGGTCTTTGGGTGTTGTGTTGTTGTTGTGTTGTGGGTTGTGGTTGTTGGTTGTGGTCTTTGTTGTTGTTGGTATCCCTGTGATCTTGACAGCATAGCCCAGAGTATCTGGAGTGGGTGAGTACATGCATGTGTTTGGGTGTGTGTGTTTTTTTTTTCTGTGTTGGTATAGGTCAATTGTCCTGCGTGAATTCTGTGACTGAGTGTGAGTTTGGCAGCTGGATTGGTTAAGTTTATGTGGGGGGGATCCTGCCACTTGTTTTGAGCTTGTGATCCCGCCACATTATTTTTTGGTGCCCAACGTGGGGCTGTTGGTGCGGCAGCTGCAGGACGATTGGGGTAGTGAGTTGTGTGATTGGTGGAGAAAGTGAGGATGGAAGGGTTGAAGGAGGTAGAGAGGCTGAAGGAGGAGCTGAGGTTGGCGAGGGAAGCTAAGGAAAGGTTGGAAGTGGAGAATGAGAGGTTGAGGGTAGAGTATGAGGAGCTGAAAAGCGAGTTAGAGGAAATGAGAGGGATGCTAGGGAGTGCGAAAGTGGAAATGAAAGAAGAGGTGAAAGGAGCGGAAGAGAGAATGGTTGAGAAACTGGACGAAAAATTTGGGGTAATGATGAATGCAGCGCAAGAGATGATGCAAGAAATGATGAAGGGATTCATGGGAGAGGGAGCTGTAGGAGGTAGGCCTACTGGGTTTTGTGTTGGGCCGGGAGTGGTAAAGAAAGTGGAAGAGCAAGTGGATGAGAGTACGAGTGACAAAGGTGATTTGGTTGTGATAGGTAAGGGAAAGAAGGGGAAGACACAGGATAAGGATAAACCTGAGGACAAGAATAAGAAGGGGGCTGAGGAAAAGAAGAAGACTAAGGGAAAGAAGGTCAGTAAAGGTGATGGACAAGATGAGACTAGGACTGTATTTGGAAGAGGGAAAGAGGGGTCAGAATGGAAGTAGCGAAAGTGAGAGTGAGAGTGAGGAGGAAGTACGAAAGGCTGTGTATATTACAGAGGTACCTCGATGTGTACAATGCGAGGAATATGGTAGTAGGGACATAGGGGACTTTTCTAGGGAATATGAGAGGTATTGTGAGGCTAAGTATGGGGATAACAAGAGAGTCTGCATGGACCACGTTTTTTCATGTGAGTCTTCCGTGAATGCGTGGTACCAAATCCTTTATTTCTTGTTATTTATAACCCAGTTGAACTGGCATTTACAGATCCCATTACAAAACCGTATTCGCGCTTAGGCTTCCGCTTTTACAAAATTCATTTGCTTAAACAACGACTTTTTACGTTGAGTTTTCCATGAATTCGTAGCAAGATTCTTTTTTTTTTTTATTTACAAACCAGTACTCGCGTTGAGGTTTCGGCGTTTACGAAGTTCATTTGCTGCACCACGACTTTTCACGTTGAGTTTTACGTGGAATCATGGCAGGATTCCCTTTTTTTATTTACAAACCAGAACTCGTGTTGAGGTTTATGTATTTACAAAATTTATTGCTAAATCCATTATCGGCGCCGAGTCTTCCGCAGAACTGTATATTACAGAGATTTTATGGCATGAGTTTTCCGCTGCGCTATGCGCCAGTAGTAATTGTATTTACAAGGATTTTATGGTCATCTTGCTAAGTATCAGCATTGAGTATTCCACATAACCCTGGGAACTTTTCCAGTTTTGCGACTGCTTTCCATCCTATTATTCTCAGGCTAGACTAGCGTTTTACCACAGAGAAGATGGCCAGTAACGCAGCATTGGAGGAGGTCAGGGCCTTCACCGAAGCCAGAAGAGTCATGGGTCTGGAGGGTGCAAAACTGATCGATTGGGTGAACGATGAAATGAAAGAAGCTGCAGAGAGAGCCTACCAGGCAGCCAAAAGGGAGGAGAGTGAAGCACAAGAGAAAAGAGAAGCAGATGAGAGAGAAGCACAAGAGAGAATAGAAGCAGCTGGAAGAGCATTCCAAGCAGCCGAAAAGGAGAAAGAAAAAGCACATATATGCTTTGGCACCCACGAGTGCCACACCCCCTGTGCCCCCCTCCCCACCCCTTCACACTCTCACCTCCACAGAATGGGCACCTCATTAGGATTTGGGATGATAGCAAACTCGACACCTGGCTTGATCATGTTGAGCAGGTGTTGAGGACATCAGTCCGACCCTTCATGAAGTGGCCCTCCCCCTTAGCGAGCTTCTAGCTGGCAAAGGAAGGCCCTTCCTCTGAATGAGCAACAAGATCTCGCCCTCGTCCAAGAGGCAATCCTTGGGGCTTACGAGTTAACCCCAGACCGGTGGAGGCAGAAATGGAGGATCATGCCCAAGGAGGCTAACCAAACATGGACAGACGTGGGTAGCCCAGAAGACACCAGCACTCCATAGGTGGACGAAGGTCTCCAATGCAACATCTGTAGAGGAGGTCTGGGAACTATTTCAATTAGAGGACTTATTGTCCTACACTCGCCCTGATCTTGCCACCCACTTGGTGGACAAGGCTTCTAAATCTATTTTGGAGTGCTGTATTTAGGTGGACACCTATGACACCCACCATCTGCTGCAGAGTTCGTTGAAGAAGAAAATTGCCCTGCTCTTAACGCTTCAAAGAAAGAAAACTGAGCATTGAGTCTTCCGCCACACTACAGGCCAGTTAACTGTAAATTACAGATTTTTACAGCAATTTTCGTCGGCATGAGTTTTCCGCCACACTACATGCCAGTGTTAACTATATTTACAGAGATTTTTATGGTGATTTTCGTCGGCTAGAGTTTTCCACCACGCTACACGCCAGTTAACTGTAAATTACAGAGATTTTTACGTCGATTTTCGCCAGCGTGAGTTTTCCACTGCACTGTGCACCTGTAGTAACTATATTTACAGAGATTTTTATGGTGCTTTTTTTGTTGGCGGGAGTTTTCCACGGCACTATGCACCTCCAATAATAACTGTATTTACAGGGATTTTACGGCAACCTTGCTAAGTGTTGGCACTGAGTATTTCCACACGTACAGAGTATTAATCTACATGACCGTCACAGCTTAGTTGCACTGTTATTTACCGGGATCAACTTCATTTACAATTTGTTTTACTATTATTTCCACATTGCCTGCATGAGTTTTCCTCACCAGAATGGATTTCATACAGTCTATTAAGACTACCACTCCTACGCTAATTGCATGAGGCATTTACCATTTTATTTTACTGTAATTTCTCACATCACCTGTCCGAGATATCCCCATTACATGGAGGACAGTTTCAGCTTTTGGATGTTATCTCGTCTGCTTCTGCAGATATTCCAGCCATAGGGATTCTTGTTATTTCGCTAGTATAGCGTTGAGTATTCCGCATACACCAGGTGACATTTGCAGTTTTTGCGACTGCCTTCCATCTTATTACTCTCAGGTTAGTCTACTAGTGTTTTACCGCTGAGAAAATGGCCAGTAACACAGCACTGGAGGAGGTCAGGCCCTTCACTGAAGCTGGAAGGGCCATGGGGCTGGAGGGTGCAAAACTGATGAATTGGGTGAACAATAAAATGAAAGAAGCTGCAGAGAGAGACTACCAAGCAGCCGAAAGGGAGAAGGAGAAAGAAGCAAAATAGAAAAGAGATGCAGCTGAGAGGGAAGCACAAGAGAGAAGAGAAGCAGCTGAAAGAGCATTACAAGCATCTGAGAGAGAATTCCAAGGAGCCGAAAGGGAGAAAGAAAGAGAAGCGCAAAAGAGAAGAGAAGCTCCAGAGAGAGCACATCAGCTGGCTATGGTAGTCCAGAGTGCCATTCTGGCACCCGCAAGTGCCATGCCCCCTGCACCCCCTCCTTCACACTCTCACCTCCACAGCATGTGCGCCCTCATTAGGACTTGGGATGATAGCAAACCTGACACCTGTCTTGATCATATCAAGCAGGTGTTCGAGAACTTCAATCCAACCCCTCAGGAAGTGGCCCTCCTCCTTGGCAACCATCTCGCTGGCAATGGACGGACTGTATTCAAGGCCCTCCCCCTGAATGAGGTTGACAAGACCTCACCCCCATCTGAGAGGCAATCCTTGGGGCTTATGAGTCAACCCCAGAACGGTGGAGGCAGAAGTAGAAGACCATCCCCAAGGAGGCTAACCAAACATGGAGAGAGTGGGTAGCCAAGAAGAAGCTGGCACTCCATAAGTGGACGAAGGCCTCCAATGCAATATCCACTGAGGAAGTCTTAGAACTCTTTCAGTTAAGAGGACTTCCTGTCCTATGCTCCCCTGATCTTGCCACCCACTTGGTGGACAAAGCTCCTAAAACTATTTTGGAGTGCTGTAAATGGGCGGATGCCTATGACACCCACCATCTGCTGCAGATTTCGTTGAAGAAGAAAATTCTCCTTGCTCTCCCTCTCACTCCTGCTGCCGCCTCTCAGCCTACCCAACGCCCCAATAATCCTCCACGGAAACCTGTGTGTGGGCATTGCAATAAACAAGGGAACACAGTGCCTCTCAAAGGTGGCTCCTCCTCAGCAGCTGCCACTACTCCTCAGAATGGAACTCCCCATTCTCATAATAATAAGAATAACGACCTTTGGAAAAGAAACAACAAGCCCAGGCCTGATTTTGGCAAGAGTTTCTGTGACTCATGGAAAGTCCATGCACTGCTGCCTGGGTGGGATGTCCCAAGAAAGCTCCTGTTTCTGCCATTGTTATGACAGTGGTGAATCCTTCAGCTTAGGACCTCCTGCTCAGGGCGGCATATTTGTCGCGCCTCCCAGAGGTTGCTATCCTGCCCACCAGGTCCGATCTTTCAACAACACTGGTGCGCAGGTATCCATCATTTCTTATGGAGCTCAGGTTGATAGGCAGCAATTCATCTTGATAGAGAGCCTCAACCATGTCAA
Organism: Macrobrachium nipponense; assembly: GCF_015104395.2. Lineage (NCBI taxonomy): Eukaryota > Metazoa > Arthropoda > Malacostraca > Decapoda > Palaemonidae > Macrobrachium > Macrobrachium nipponense. The sequence continues at coordinate 57,601,208 of NC_087203.1, read as the reverse complement.
AATGTTCTTGCCTACTGTCTGGTTGAGTCACACTACCTCACCATTCTAGGATATGTACCATGGCAGTAGCAACCTATATTCCTGGAGGTTATGACGTCCTGCTAGGACAAGATTTTAAGTCTCCTCCTTCCTTTATACCATCTCAGGGCCCCCGCCCTTATATAACTCCAGGCCCGTTCCACAGGCCCCAAGAACTGCCTCTGCATGGCCATTGCCACTTGAAGATGCCAGGCAGTGCCAGGCTCTGTCCATCATGGATGTTGAGCCACGCTTGAATCCTCTCACTAAGCCAGGAACGGCCTCAGTGCTAGTGCCAAGGCAAGACTGAGTCTCCCTCCCAGAGCTCTAAGTCACGGTAGCTTTCCTTCCGCTGACTTAGCCCCGCTACCCATGCCAGCAGTCAAGGAAGAGCCAATTCCAATAGGAATCCTCCAGGACACCCATGACCATAGCGGACACTCCACCAACGCTGCTGCCTCGCAAGTTGCCCCTGTGAAACTGGAAGCTTCCGTTCTATCTAAACCCCTCTTTGCTCCCATTGGCTGCTCTGGATTTGATTTCAGCAGGTGTCCTGAGGAAGGAGGAGTCTATCTCGGTCGAGATTTTATAAGTACAGGGCTCTAGCCACTCTGTCTCAGAAGATCTCAGACCTTCTTCAAACCCTGCAGACTCCACTTCACCCCTTTTGCTCCCCAGCTTCCTGAGATATGCAGAGGTGTCAGCAAAAAATTTCAAAGCATCAGCTCCGAAATTCTACTCAAGAGATAATAACTGTATTTATTATGCAAGAGGATATTGCAGAAACGGAGAAAATTGCAGATTCAGACACAAAATGAATAATTATGATGAAGAAAGATCAAATATTATGGAAAAGTTGGATTTTTTAATGTCAGAATTTCTGGAAATGAAAAAAAGAACAACATACCAGAACAGGAAAGAGACATGGGAAAATCCTTATTACTACCATTATTAAATGAAGGAGAAAACACGCAAACCATCATAGTGATGAATGCGCAGGGTTTAGTTACGAGTAACTCAAAAAGAAAAATAGAGTACTTAGAAGAACTAACCCAAAATGAAAAGAAAATAGATATAATGAATATAAGTGAAACCTGGTATTCCCAAGAGACTGGGAATGATGATCAAATAAAGGGGTTCCAAACTTATAGATCAGATAGAAAAAATAGGAATCAAGGGGGAACCGCAATATATGGGAAAGACAAAAAACAAGGAAAAATATATGAGAAATATAGTAACTCAGAATGTGAACTAATAGCGATAGAATTTGAATCTGAAAAATTGATGAACATAGTAATATATAGACCTCCTAATACTAGAGTTTGACTTAATAATTGAAAAATTGGATGATATATGTAGAAATCACAAGGACTGGACTATTCTCCTATCTGGTGACTTCAACTTTCCTTTCGTAGAATGGAAAGAACGAATAGGAGATTGTGGTTGTACTTATACATATAAAAAAGAGAGTAATAGTAGTGCAGAAGATAAGAGGCAATTTGAAAAGCTATTAGATATGCTACTAGAATACAACATTCAACAAATAAATCACCTGCCAACAAGAAAGGAAAATACTTTAGACCTAGTATTTGTGAACGAGATGAATTATGTTAAAGAAATAATAGTTTATAATGCGAGTATTTCAGACCATAATGTCATAGAATTAACAGTTCATTCCAAAGCAAGTGAAAATAGAGATAAGCAAGAAATGAAAAAGTGGGAAGGATATGGAAAATACAACTTCTACAGTAAAAATATAAAATGGTCAGAAATTAATGAAGAATTAAACAAAGATTGGGATAACATTTTCGTAAGTGATGACATAAGGGTAAATACGGAGATATTATATAAAATATTGGAGAAAATAGTGGATAAATATATACCGAAGAAGAAAAGTAAACATCATTCATGCATACCAAGAGACAGAAGGATCTTGTTCCAGAAAATCAGAAAGTGGAAAAAAGGTCTTGCAAAAGAAAAAAATGCATGGAAAGTTATAGAACTAAAAAGTAAGATAGAAAATGCAGAACAAAAGATTATACAATCAAAAGAAAATGAAAAACGGGACTTGGAAGAAAAAACCCTATTAAATATCAAGCAAAACCAAACTATTATACTCATATGCGAAGAAGATGAATAAAAGAAGAATAGAAATAGGCCCTCTGAGAATTGAAGGGAGATTAACGAATGAAAAAAGGAAATTTGCAACATACTGGCAGAACGATATAAGAGAGAATTCACCCCTAGAATAGATAATGGAGATAATGATATAGAAGTAAGGGACGAAAATAGTGAATATTTAGCTGACATAGAAATTAATGAAGCTGATATTGTGCAGGCAATTAATGAAATTAAAAATGGAGCTGCTGCAGGGCCGGATGGAGTCCCTGCTATTTTGTTAAAGAAAGTAGTTCATTCTATCGCAAAGCCACTTGCAATATTATTAAGACAAAGTGTAGATACAGGCAAGATTTATGATGAGCACAAATTAGCATATATCACCCCTACTTTCAAAAGTGGATCAAGACTAGAGGCAAGTAATTATAGGCCTGTGAGTCTAACATCACATATTATGAAAGTGTATGAAAGGGTAATGAAGAAAAATATTATGAAAACATTTAATAAAAAATAATTTGTTTAATATAGGACAACACGGTTTCGTACCCGGAAAAAGTACACAAACCCAACTGTTAGTCCACCGTGAGAACATATTCAAAAATATGAAAAGCGGAAATGAAACAGATGTGGTTTATCTAGACTTTGCAAAAGCTTTTGACAAAGTAGACCATAATATATTAGCAAAGAAAATTAGAAACACAAATATCGTAGATAAAGTAGGAAGATGGTTAAAAGAATTTTTACACAACAGAAAACAGATAGTTATTGCAAATGATGAGAAATCGGATGAAACCAAGGTAATATCCGGTGTGCCACAAGGTACGGTGCTAGCTGGAATATTGTTTGTTATTATGATTGAAGACATAGACAGTAATGTTAAGGATTCGGTAGTGAGTAGTTTCGCTGATGACACAAGAATAAGTAGAAATTACTTGTGATGAAGATAGGAAACGCTCTACAAAGAGACCTTAACAAAGTATATGATTGGGCAGAGGTAAATAGGATGGTATTTAACTCTGATAAATTTGAATCAATAAATTATGGAGACAGAGAAGGAAAGCTATATGCATATAGGGGATAATAATGAGAAACAATCACAAATAAGGAAGCAGTTAAAGACCTTGGTGTGATGATGAATAGGAACATGTTATGCAATGATCAAATAGCAATTCTGTTGGCAAAATGTAAAGCAAAAATGGGAATGTTGTTACGGCACTTCAAAACAAGAAAAGCTGAACACATGATTATGCTTTATAAAACATATGTTCGTAGTCCACTTGAATATTGCAATATGATATGGTACCCACACTATCAAAAGGATATTGCACAAATAGAGAGTGTACAAAGGTCCTTTACAGCTAGAATAGAAGAAGTTAAGGACCTAGACTACTGGGAAAGACTACAATCCTTGAAATTATATAGTCTACAAAGGAGAAGAGAAACGCTACATGATAATTCAGGCATGGAAACAGATAGAAGGAATAACAGAAAATATCATGGAACTAAAAATATCAGAAAGAGCAAGCAGAGGTAGATTAATAGTGCCCAAAACTATACCAGGAAAAATAAGGAAAGCACACAGGACATTAATCCACTACGCACCAGCATCGATAATGCAGCGTCTATTCAATGCGTTGCCAGCTCATCTGAGGAATATATCAGGAGTGAGCGTAGATGTGTTTAAGAATAAAGCCTCGACAAATATCTAAACTGCATCCCAACCATCCCAAGATTGGAAGATGCAAAATATACCGGAAGATGTCCTAGCCACTCTCTGGTAGACATTAGAGGCGCCTCACACTGAGGGACCTGGGGCAACCCGAACGAACTGTAAGGTCTGTAAGGTAAGGTAAGGGGGGGGGATCTAACAAGTGTTCTTATACCTCCATAGTGAACAGAAATATCAGCAGATGAGAAGACTACCAGACCAGGATTTCCAAGCACTGTGAGATGTAATTTCTAGAGCAGTCAGTGAATAGTTTTGTCTCTTGTCTGTATTTCATTTTCATTCTCCCAAGGCAACTTTCCCCCATTCTTTGTTCAGCTCTCACTCCCCAATTTTGGTTCAATGCTGTGATTTATTCCCTTGTGATGCTAGTAAACATCCCCCTAGTTAATTCAAGCAATGTAATAGTCCTTTCTGTGTAAGCTCCCAGTCATTTCATATCCCCTCGAGTGAGCTGCAATATTTAATGCTGAGAACCAGTAGTGTGTAACGTTTCCTTGCCTTAGTACTGATACCAGAATACAATCTTTTTACAGACAAATATCGTGCCTGATTGTGGGAGAAAATTGGGAACCTTTTGGAATAAGGCTTGCATTGAAATAACCCGCTTTGCGCAAATTCTGATCTCTGTGTCTGGGTCATTTCCCAGGCACATGTTTCCGGTGGACCAACAATCAACCACCTCATTAATTCCTAGACCTACCCGTGACTTAATGTAAATATAGTTATTTTAAAACTGAAGTCCAGAGTTTATGTAAATTCCTCCTGTTTCAGTAATACCGGCCTTCTGCTGTAGGTTTTTTTTCTGTATTAACTCTCGTCCTCCCAGGCAAGGCCATTTTTAAAAGTTAGAATATATATATAAAGGTAATGTACACGCATAATAAAGAATAAAAAAAACAATATTAAAAGAAATAAATACCTGCATCATGAAGGCATACAAACACACGCTAAAAATTAAAAACAGCATCTCCGTGGACCTCTTGTTGCTGAGGGAAGGTTTCAGCTTTAAAGTGTACAGATTTTCTGCTGTTGTCAGCTCCTGGGGGGTGGGGGGCCCACTCGACCAGAGAGAATGGAAAAAGACTAGCATAGTCGGTGATCACTATTTTCTGCATAATCCCGTATGGTACTGAATGGGGGTTTTCCTAAGAGCTTGTTCGTCCTAACAGATCTTCCTAGGTGTTCAAACCATCGTACACGTGCTTGGCCTCTTGTTTTTCCCAAGTAAATTGCATTACAGCAATTACACTCGTATTTATAAACTGTCAGGAAGCTAGTTCTGGGGGTACTTTGTCTTTATATTTAAACAAACCACCAATAGTATACTTAGGTTGAACACTACTCAGACATTAACGAGGGGATAAAATTATCTTAAAAGTTTTAATAGCCTCTTTTTAACAGAAAACTCTTATTACCATAGAAAATCATAATAAAATACGGCACCACTTTATTGGCTTTTGAAATAGAAACTTATGGGAACAATAACTTTTCTAGCTGTTTTCCCAATATGTATCAGTGAAAGCAATATTAAAACCGTTTTTGTGAAGAATTTTTTATAAACTGAAATTCTGAATGAAGACTAAAATAACTTGAACAAAGAAATTCACTCAGTCTGTATCTGCTCTACCCACAAATGAAATACAGAAATATACCCCGCAAAGTGAAAACCATAATATGCCTCACAATTTTAAGACCAATATTGACTTATGGCAATGAATCATGGACATTAACGTTAAATCAAGAACTAGATGCCAACTTCAAGCAGCTGAAATGAGAGCCCTAAGACTCATAAAAGGTGTAACAAGACGGGATAGGCTACGAAATGAAGACATTAAAGAGACCTGGGAGTTGAAGGGATTCTAGATTTTGTGGTGAGAGGACAGCTTAGATGGTTTAGACACACCAAAAGAATGGAGGAGGAACGATATCCTATAAGGTTTTTGGAATGGACACCGGAAGGAAGGAGACCAGTAGCAAGACCAAATATGAGATGGCTACAAAACATAGAGAGAGGAGTAGAAAGGAGAGGCTCTAGTTTGCGGGAGGTTGATGAGATGAGGCTCTATGAAGATCGCCAAGAATGGAAACAGTTCCTGAAGCAGGACGACTGACAGGCCTGGAGGCCTACCTGGCGTCTGGTGAGAGAGGTGAGAAATATATATATATATATATATATATATATATTATATATATATATATATGTGTGTGTGTGTGTGTGTGTGTTGTGTAGTGAGTGTGTTAATATAATACATATATATTATACAGATATATTATAATATATAGATAGATATTTTATAGATAGATAGATATAGATAGATAGAATAGAAGATAGGTTAGAGATAGATAGATAGATAGATTAGATAGATAGATAGATAGACAGATTAGGATATATCTCATCTATCTATCATATAATAATTATATATATATATATATAAGATATATATACCTCTATATATATATATATATATATATATATATATATATATATATATATATATATATAGTTTGCGTATACATCTATGCAACTTTTTCCATTTTGAGAATATGGTTTTAGATGTAACTCTTGATGTCTCTATCGATGTGGTTGCCTGCGACGTTTCAGTCAACTAACTACCATTGAGCACGCAATTCACTATTCAACTAAACAGGGTTGAGTATCCCGCCTGCCCTGACCCACTTGTGCTTGTGTGTGCTGTGCGAACGCAAACTCGTGATTTTTTATGATTGTACTGGAAGCTGAAGCACGTTCACAACTTTTCATGAAGGGCATTTCTTGAATGAAAGAGCAAGGCATCAAGATCATAACCTATCAAGCAATAATACGTCCGGTATATCTGTGAACTTTCACCAAACACACCATATCTACCGAAGGGTGTTTTCCCTCTTCACATTCAAAACAATCACAGCTGCAGTGAAGAAACCCCAAACTGCAGTCCTTATCTTAAGTTGTTTTGCTAAGACAGCAAACCAAAAGCTAAAAAAATACGTGGCAATATGATAGAACGAGCAGTAAA
>NC_087203.1:57574329-57591829 GCF_015104395.2 Macrobrachium nipponense | reverse complement strand
AAGGGATAAAGCTACCAGATGGGAGCAAGATCAAACACATAGATGAGACAGGATACAAATACCTGGGAATAATGGAAGGAGGGGATATAAAACACCAAGAGATGAAGGACACGATCAGGAAAGAATATATGCAGAGACTCGAGGCGATACTCAAGTCAAAACTCAACGCCAGAAATATGATATAAAAGCCATAACACATGGGCAGTGCCAGTAATCAGATACAGCGCAGGAATAGTGGAATGGACGAAGGCAGAACTCCGCAGCATAGATCAGAAAACCAGGAAACATATGACAATACACAAGCACTACACCCAAGAGCAAATACGGACAGACTATACATAACACGAACGGAAGGAGGAGAGGACATAGCAAGCGAATGCCCGGCACTTGCACAGAACCAGTACAAAAAGAGGCATGATTCAGTAGGCAAAAGCTCTCCACTGGAGCCTGTGCAAGAAACATCAGCTACCTTGCAGTAATAAGTGGTACGAGCACCAACCTGAGGGAGTGATAGAAAACGATCAGGCAAAGATCCTCTGGGACTATGGTATCAGAACGGATAGGGTGATACATGCAAATAGACCAGACGTGACATTGATTGACAAAGTCAAGAAGAAAGTATCACTCATTGATGTCGCAATACCATGGGATACCAGAGTTGAAGAGAAAAAGAGGGAAAAAATTGATAAGTATCAAGATCTGAAAATAGAAATAAGAAGGATATGGGATATGCCAGTGGAAATTGTACCCTTAATCATAGGAGCACTAGGCACGATCCCAAGATAAACCCTAAAAAGGAATCTAGAAAAACTAGAGGCTGAAGTAGCTCCAGGACTCATGCAGAAGAGTGTGATCCTAGAAACGGCGCACATAGTAAGAAAAGTGATGGACTCCTAAGGAGGCAGGATGCAACCCGGAACCCCACACTATAAATACCACCCAGTCGAATTGGAGGACTGTGATAGAGCAAAAAAAAAAAAATCAAAAAATAAAATAAAATAATAATAATAATTGCTTTCTCTTAGCTATTACAACTGGCGAGTATTGCGCCGATATTGCGGTGATCATGCTCGGATGATACCGAGAGAAAAAAAAAACGTTGACCACTAATTCGTCTTATATTTTTGACCTATATATTTTGGGGTTTTTTATTCAATTTACTGTGACAAATAAACTTGTAAGCAAATAAAATAAAATAATAATAATAATAAATAATAAATAATAATAATAATAATAATAATAATGTAGCAAAAGACATTTTAGAACAGCTATTAGTATCTGAACGACTTCTTTAGAAAAAGCATTATTCTAAATCTACATTTGCCAGAGTTGCCGCGAAAGGCCTGAGCGAAACTCAAGCATAATGACAGCTGAAATGGGGTTAAGGTTTAATTATAAAAAAATAAAATGAATTCACAGGATGCAAAATTTTCATTACGATAATCCACAAAATCCAGAATTAAAAATTGCGATCTACAAAAGTTAACTCTTGCGATATTGATTGCATGTCGAAATCAAACCCTGCTGAAGATGAAATCCACCTAAAAGTTAAATCATGCCAGTGTTGATTTCTGCCTGAGTTTAATCATTCCAAAATTGTATCTTGCAGTGATGAAATCATGAAGCCACATTGTGAAGTTGAAGGTATGTCCAGTGTTCAGAAGTCTACTCATTCCTTCTATTATTATATTTACAAGCCCTGGTTCATAAAGGAAAAGGTTAATGTAACCCAATATAGTGCTTGTGACTAGTGTGTTTTATCACATATATAAGAATGCTTCTGTTAACACTTTCAAAATAGTGTTTCTCTAATGATTCCAATATAAGCAGGAATAGAAATTATTTTAAATATGTAATTAACACGACACAAATCAGAATAATAAACTAAATCTCAACTCTGGGCAAACCTTTTTTTTTAATAATGAAGAATTATATAACAGCAATGATAATGATAATGTTGAATAATTGTATATAATTAAGAATATAATAATGATGACTGCAAAAACCGTAAAAGTACAGCTACCAAATAATTCGATCTTTAGAATTCGCAAAAAACTATTATGATGATCTTCAAAGGATTCCAACACCCTAATGGTAATCAGATCCGTCATTCGGAAAGATATTCCTCTCTCTCTCTCTCTCTCTCTCTCTCTCTCTCTCTCTCTCTCTCTCTCTCTGACCTTAAACGTTAATCCTAAGGAATCTATCTGAAAGTTCATGCAGTCAGTCCCACGGCGCCAGATAGACAAAAGCAGGTTTCGTGAATGTTTACGATGTCTAGACAATAAGAAAAAGTAATACAATAAAAGTACAACAAAACAAAAATTGAAGCCTTTAGAAAACAATACATAAACTAAAAACACACAAACACAACCCTTGAAGTATTCTAGGAAGACTCATGGCAATGTTATTTAACAAAAACTGACAAATGAACAAATAAGCATTGATATTACGAATTTAGTTGGAGTCCATCTAACGCACGTACTATGTTGATACTGGTTAGGTTTGTGTTTTGTTTTTTACGGTGAGTGCTTCTCGTTAGGCACCCGTTTCAATTCATTGGGATTTCTGTTCAACTACTGTGAATCTCATTTATCTTTCATGATTTTCTCATTCATTTTCTGTTTTCTATATCACTTGTCACATTTACTATCATCATCCAGCTTAGGGTCACCAAATTTCAAAAGAAGTCATCACTTCAAAAATATTATCCAGCCATTCTTAGGAGAAAAGCTCCATCTGAAAACGATAACTAAGATATTCTTTGACAACCGCTCTCCCGTCAGCTAAAAAAAAATCTATTCTGTCTGAGGGAGAGAGAGAGAGAGAGAGAGAGAGAGAGAGAGAGAGAATCTGAATGATCGCGTTTACAGGGCATCTGTTGAATATTTGTACACAATTTGTCTACTACGACCACGTAAACATAAACTATGAGGTGAGGCTTCTTTTTGTCCTCCCTCTGATCACAGTCTACATCTTTTTGTTTCGGAATAGCGGAGGCATCAGCTCGACGAAAGGAAATTCCTCCTTCGCCAGCCGACAAAAGGCGAAAATAAACAAAATGGGAACGTGAAGAAAGCCCCCTTAATCCGCAGCCCTCATTATCATTCCCATTATTTGTCCCACACTCATTTTCCCGCGCTGTTCCTGGATCGCAGCGCTTGTCATCGATGCTTGTCTCGCTCTAAGCCCCAGAAATGTTAGGATCCCTGTGCCTGAAAGAAGACGCCTACGCGACTTTTAAATCCTAAAACTACGACGAATCGTCTGTCCGAAAGAAGACGCCCAACCATCAACTACTCGACAGCTGCGATAATCCGTCTGTGACGTCACAACAAACTTGGGCTGTTGACAGAGCATATGAGAAGTGTGAGAGATGACGATGAGGAGTGGCTGAATATGAGAGAAGAGAGAGAAGAGAGAGAGAGAGAGAGAGAGAGAGAGAGAGAGAGAGAGAGAGACTACCTGTAACTCAGTTCCGTTATCATTGATTTGGAGGAGGGTAAATGGAATGAGGCAGAGCTCGAGCCGGAAAATGGAATATAGCTCAGTGGATGTTGTGTTGGAGCAGACCCTACTGTAATTAATTTCTACATAATTTCTGGGATAAGCTGTAACAACTATCGAAGGAGATTGCTTAACAGCGTCAGCATAAATCAGCACTCACTAAAAGCCCAAAATTCTGTAGTGAGTAACTCTGGAAGACTTTCAAGATGGCCAACAACTAAGAAAATGTAAAATGTTTTGAATGTAACAATAGCAAGCTTAATACGACTGTCCAAATGAGTTTGCTCTAACACTGATTAGCAGCAGTAGTACTGATACATACCGCCTGTTGCACTTGTGAATTATGGCAGTAATACATTCGTATGATTATTAATACTGTCGATTAATTTGCACAAATGGAAAAATAAGTCCATCTGTTTGGAAAGCGCGCTTGCACTGAAGCAAAAGAAGGAAGACGTATGACGAAGAATAATACTGAAGCACTAATAACAAGGCGTGATCCGACCTCCTGCTCACTTGAGATGTGTGGGCAAGATTTTCTTAAGTTGTAAACATTATATTCATAACTTTTAACGTAAACTAGAACTTGCTAAAATCTACAGTCAAATAGAGCCTTGTTTCACTAAGGAAAATTAAAATAATTACGCTATATTTTATTAGAAATAACTTTTATATACTGTTTAACATGCACATTATTTTTTTCATTTTCATTCTAATGAATAAATAATAAATATCCTATCCTAAAATTCCTGTATCTTTAACTCAACGCGAAACACTTTTTCAGACATTTTCAGGCTCTGGCATAGACCTTTCCCACCCCCAATAAGAGCAAGAAGAACAGCAACAAAACAACAGGGTAGTTTGTAGGCTTTACTCCCCGAGTAAGTGAAAAAAAAAATAATAATAAGAATAAACGGCAGGTGAGACATGAATAACTTTAAATTACGAGCATCAAGAGATCTAACGCTGACTGGAAGACTGATCAACAGCTTTGCAGTGAACTGATGGAAAGACTGCCACAAGGAAATGGCACATCATGGCACCTTAACGAGATACTAGTGGCATGCAATGACTGAGGATCCGCCGACTGTAGCCATAATCAGTAGTACAAAATTCAGTGAAATGAGGACGAAGCACTGACCTGAAGATGCACTGGCACCCAGGTGAGATCCTTCTGATGTAAAACTTGTACAGAACGACAAGGAAATCTCATAGAATGTAAGGAAAACAACCATCGTCAAGTAGAGGGAATCCCCATTCCAATTCGATAAAAAAAAAAAAAGATAAAGGGCTCCGGAGGATTATACATGCAATAAAATAATCTCCGTTTATAGAGGCAGCCTTACAAATAGTAGCCTACGTAGCGTGTTATCATACAGTAAAGGAGACTTGGCAAATCATACGTGCAAAAATCATTTTAAGCTGAAAATTGGCAGAGGTCGAGGATAGTGTCAGGAATGGCAGAAAAAACCGTTGATTGAGGGTTGGGAACTCCATATATCTATATCTATATCTAATATCTATATCTATATCTATATCTATATCTATATCTATATCTATATATAGATATATATTATTATATATATATATATATATATATATATATATAATATTCTATATCTCTATATTTTGGGGAGTGGGGGGCCGTGGAGGGAATAATGTAAAAATACAAAATGGGCCCTGGGAAAAGTGACGGAACTGTGCGCATGCAGGAATGAGTGCGGTTTGCTTGTGACCATACAAACCAATAAATCAAAGTGCCAGACCTTTGAAATAAGTGATTTAATCATACTGAGACTTGGTCTATGAAGATGAAATGCTCCTCAATAAATCACAATTTTTTGTCCGGTGGAAAAAATAACTGTGATTTTCTTTAGAACTTGTGGATAAAGGATTTAATCGAATTAGGCAACAGCAAAATTCTGAAAGATGCTGAAGTCATCTCATCAACTTATTTTAAAGAAAGATCAGGTGTATCAAGCGCAGCAAAGCTTTGGCTGCTTTATGTGGATTATGTTAGTATCATCGAAGAATACCTTGTTGCAGAGAGGACTTGCATTGGCATCTTCATAGTCAGTTTACCACAAAAGGATGAACTCATTTGCAGCTTCGGGACATATCAACTATGCAAAGTGCTCTAGGTGCACAAGAGATGCAAGGCCTATCCAAAACTAACTTGTAGTTACACCAGCAGTTCTTAGATGATCACTATGCTGTACCATACGTCGCTCAGGTAGACTTTGGGCTGGTCTTTGGTCCGACCTGGTAATCCAACAAACAAACATTGACGCGTTCCATTAAATGTAGTGGTGGATTAACAAGAGGGAGAGAGTTTGGCGAGAATGTTCGAAACATTTGGGCTATGAGTATCAGTCACAGTGCTGTTACTATTCATGAGGCAAAGATTAGGTTATCAGGTGTCAATGTCGGATCCAGTGATCCGAATACTGAAATAAAAGCGAAACGCTTAGAACGTGATGATGAACACTGCGAAATGTTTTATGACTGGTTTGAGGTTAGAAATCCATTTGCCATGAAAGATGGCAACCTCAAGACTCATTGTCGGCAGGTGTTTTGTCTGTGCATGGAAAAGACACTGTAAATTGTGATGAAGCAGAGGGCATTAGAGATCGCATACACAGACTCTGAAGGACGTCAATTTTACAGCGGCAAAAATCAAGAAGAAAGATCAGTTTGCTTCGTTTGATGCTCTTACACGAAGTGTAAGCATCGATGAGAAGAACCCAATTATCGTAAGTCCAACCCTTTTATTTACAAGGCTGATGATACAGATGTAGCGTGACAAGAAATGCTGGATCATAAATGAATCTGTTAAATAAGTGACTGACTTGAAACAGCATCACTTTTTATTCATCCATGGTCTTGCGTAAAAGAGAGCCCAGCTTTTTGAAACTTGTTAAAACGTCAACAATCGTCCAATCTTTCTCTGACAAAGTCTGATCACTGGGCCACTAGAGAAGTGTGATATGCTGCTGTGAAGATATTCACAGAACTATATGGGGGAAGTACAGAGTCTTCATAAAGAAAGATGCGGTTAGTATCTCTTTCTGATTTATCCTACGGTAAAGATTTCATCTAGTATATCAGAACTTTAAATCCTCTGCACAAGACTTCTCATCTTGCATATGCCGCACCCTGTCAATAGTGAAGATCGTTTTCAAAATATTGTCTTTCTTCTTAGCATGCGAAAGATAACAACTCCAATATCATTAGAAGTAAACAGAGCATATATCTTGTTTCATGTCAGATAATTTGACAGCTGAATGAATACTTTGTGAACCAGAGAGGGTTAAAATTGATGGCAAATATTTGTTTCTGGTACCTAAAATAGCGTCAAATGGTTTCTGAAGGGTTGAAAGAGCCCAGAAAGCTCCCTCCAACAGAGCGAGCAGCGTACTACCATAGTAAAGGGTTCATTTGCAGATCATTACACGAAAATCCTTGACGATAAACTTGACTTAGAGCCTATCAGTTGTGGTTGGAAACAAGTAGATAACTGTTTTAGTTCCTATACCAAAAAAATAAAGACATTACACCTTCGAATTTGTTGAAAGTCATTCGGTACAAGTGTCTGTCTTCATCGAAAAAGAAATATGATACAAATTTCAGTTCTTGTAAAAGATATGGCTTGATGTTCATGTCAGCATAACATGAATGTCATGGAAAATATTGTAATAATAAACAGGCAAGTTACGTTCTTAAGCTTCTGTTAGTCAAATATTCTTAACTCTATTTCAAAGTTGAAGGAAAAGTCATTTAATTTTAAAGTTTATAAGATTAAAAACGAAACTTGCCGTTTCTTTTTGTTGGAAGTTGAAGAATCTGGTGCCATTGAAAAGGAAGATGATGGGATAGATATCCTAGAATTCATAGAAGATGATCTATTCTAATTGAAAATATTTTGATGAGCGTAAAAGCTATTCTTCAGAAATTAGTAATATAAGCTCTTCTTATCTTTTCATGTCAATTCTCCTTTACCTGATCAATTTTAAGCAAACATACATATCTTAGCAGTTCTAGAATAAAATTGCTTATCCAATGATCTATACTTTAATGATTTGGCCATCTCAAAATTTTAACCTCTCGTCCATATACCCATCCCCACAAAAAAACAGTTCCCAGGTTTCAATCAGTGGGGCTTTTTTTTCTGATGTTCCTGACAATATCCCTATGATATTTTAAAATTTCTCAAAGTAATAACATTATCGAATCCTACACCCACTGAACAACAACAATAAAGGTGGCAGATCCTGGCAAATAAGGTACGTACACGATAGGCAAATCATTGATAAATATACATTCATATTAAGAATGTATTGACTTTGGCGTTCATTTTCTATCTCCATTGTGAATTTAATGTTGGGATGTTGTACGTTAATATGTTCTAAAAATTTTGCTATTTGCCACTGATATTTGAAAAGTGCAAATGTGTCGTCAACATATCTTCTGTAATACATTGGTTTACAAGAAATAGGACTATTGTCTAAAAATTCTGTTTCCAAATATGACATAAAAAAGTTAGCAAATATTGGCCCAAGTGGCGACCCCATAGCAACTCCATCGACCTGCGAATAGAGTCGTTGTTTACGAATGTACCATTGAACGAAACCATAGATATTATTTTAAATAAGATTTTTATTAGTGATGACACTGTATTTTATGGCTTTAGTAAACCCCTTTTTAAAAAATTTCTTGAACTTGCTGTGCAAGATTCCATGTTTATTTTTAATCAAAGACTCTATTCTCAGGTCGATGGAGTTGCTATGGGGTCGCCACTTGGGCCAATATTTGCTAACTTTTTTATGCCATATTTGGAAACAGAATATTTAGACAATTGTCCTTTTTCTTATAAACCAATGTATTACAGAAGATATGTTGACGACCCATTTGCACTTTTCAAATACCAGTGGCAAATAGCAAAATTTTTAGAACATATTAACGTACAACATCCCAACATTAAATTCACAATGGAGATAGAAAATTCAAACAAATTACCATTTCTGGACATCCTTGTCACTAGAGTCAATTCAGAATTCACGACTGCAGTATATCGAAAAAAGGCATTCACGGGATTAGCCAATAACTTCTATAGTTCTTGTCAGAAAACCTTTAAAATTAATACCATATGCACACTGGTCTATAGAGCTTTGAAATACTCATCCAACTGGCAAATTTTTCATAACGAAATGGAATTTTTAATAACCTTTTTTCAAAAAAAACTCCTATCCAAAAGACATTGTACATAATATAATTAATAAATTAGTAGGTAACTATATCCAACCACCTCCTCCCAAAGAAACTGATGTATGCGTCGATTCCATATATAACAAACTCGAAGTTTTCTCACAGATTTTCACAGATAATATACCAAGAAATTCCATGTCTCAAAATTAAACTTATCTCAAACAATCCATGCAAAATTGGCTCACTTTTTATTTTCAAAGACGTCTGCAGGACTTTATGAGATCCAACGTTGTATATAAATTCACATGCGCAGGATGCCCTGCAACTTACGTGGGATCTGCTCGAAGATTACTGCAGATGAGATATTGTAGCCATATGGGTTTCAGTTATAGAACAGGTCAAAGAATTAGTAATCCTGAATTTTCCAGTATCAAGAATCATGTCGCCAAATGCAAAATAAATGTATCGAAACAGCGCTTCTCGATAATAGGTTACACTAAAAACCCGGACCACCTAACTACCTTGGAATCGTTAATTATTAAAAGACTGGTTCCCCCCTTGAATAACAACACCTCAGCTTCACCTCTACATCTGGCATAGTCAACGTCTTAGACCTGGCTCTTTCAGAAATCATTCCTTGCTCTCCTTCCATTGTAGTTGGTTGATACCTCAGTGGTTCTTCTTCTCTTTTTTAACTATTTATATTTTTATTGCATTTTAACATGAATACTATTGTGAATCCTTATTTTTGGTTTTTAATATTTGCATTTCTCTTTAAACAGACTGAAGAGGCACAAAATTGACGTGCGAAACGTTTGAAAATAAATATTGGTCTTCATGTGAAGTAGTATCAATGGACCTCCTGAACCTCTTGTGTCTGCGCTCCTGTATACCTCGTATATACATACATACATACATACACACACACACACACACACACATATATATATATATATATATATATATATATATATATATATATATATATATATATATATGCATCACAACTACAAAAACCAAAGACTATTGGAAACAGAAAGGTAATGGTGAAGTGGATATGGATAAATGCTGAATAAATGCTTTGTCAACAAAATGACATTCAATATCTGAAAAAATCTGTTAATTTATATCGCAGTCTCATTCATTTGACAGGACTTATGAAAACAGTTTAGATTACGTAATTGATCAATGCTGCTTTTAAAAGAATTTGTTTTTTTCTTTTTTTGGTGGGGGCTGGTGTGCAGGCCAATTGAGTATCTTTTTTTTCCAAGTAGAGCCTCTAAATTACAGACAAAAATAGAGGGGTGGTCGTTAAGGTTAGGTTCACTGACGTTACCATATCTCAACCTGAGACTAACACTCCTTAATCTGCTTTTGATTAAATGCACATAACCTAGACATTCATTATTAACCTTACATAATTATCCTTAACTTACAGCACTCCCTCTCACCCTGTATGATCAGCCGCGCTAAACTGTACTGTACACATTTTTCTTAAATAATTTAACCTAAGTTGGGCTAAATGAAGCTATAGTTTGAAAAGTATGCCTGATATCTCTGATTCCTTTCCACTTTTTTGCTGCTTTTCGAGATTTTCCCGGAAATACAAAACCTTTCTCACACGTAACTCAAATATTTTTACAAAAGAACGAAATAAAGTTCCAAATATAATTTTAACCACAATGGTCCCTCAGATGTTCCAACTACCCTTAAATGTAAAAAGATGACCCCACCGTTTATTCTGCCAGCCAGCGTGTCTACTTCATTATGGCTCTCGTAAATATTTGGGTTTCTTTAGCCTACAAATTTCAGCCCAACTGCTGTTCCTCACGTCGTCGCGTCCTCCCTCGCTGGAGTCGGAGAGGAAACGCGGAGATGGTTTCCGTTGGTTTATTTTTCTGCTAACTCCACTTGTATACTTCTCGTGTTCCCCTTGAGGCAAGATAATATGCAATCAATCGCCTTGGTGTGCGTTCGTACGTTTTCGTGTTTGCGTTTCACGCAACAACAAACCATCCCGTCTACTTCTGCTAAGACACAGGGGTCACGGGATCTGAGGACTGTTCCTGTGAGAGAGGAAACTACTATTTATTGTTTCTAATGCCCTGAAATTTCCGAGCATACGGAAGGAGAGTTTGCGCTTCCTCTGATCAAAATCGGCTCGAGAGGAATTAATGAAACAGCGGCCGCCAGAAATGACTGAAGGCGATTGAATGATGGAGTGTGGGAGGGAAGGGGAGAGAAGGAGGAGATGGAGTATGTGGTGGTTTGCTGGTCGTTTGCTCCGCCTCCACCCCCTTGTAGTAGTGCCTCTCGTCGAAAAACAATCAATGTGTTTCAGCAAGAAAGAACTGTCGAGGTAGTTGCCAGAGACTTTGGGAGTCAAGAAACAAACGCATACTTTACCTATGGATATTCCGTGAATATCCACCAGCAAGCATAACTGCTCTTTAGCAGGTTCTCAGCATTTCAAACGGTTTATTCCTTTTGGCACAAGCAATGTTACCCTTACGAAATGATCCAACATTCCACTTTGATTTACCAGGGAAAGCATGCTCTGAAATACTTTTTAGGCTTTGATTCGTGATCCTGAAGAATCGATTTGATCCTTCCGAATTATTTATAAGAATAATAGAGACTAAGCGATAACAGCGCTCTCCATTATTCTTGAAGGTTATCGCGCACCAGGCAACTAAAGTAGCTCAACCAACCCTCGTGCTAGAGTAAACATAGTTGTCGTTGCTTCAAGCCTTTCCATGTTTACCTTATGGCCGTTCACATGTCGTATTTCACCGAGTCACAAACAAGCTTCAGGCCTTACCACCGCGAGAGACGCAAGTTAGGAGCAGTAACTTAAAACTTTGGGGCTCGACTTGTTGTGGTAACGGTGGTGGCTTGTGGAGGAGGGGAGGGGTTGGGAGGGCGAACTGGTGGACTCCCGATGAGGATTTGCGTTCACCTCGCTTATGGGTCCTACGCCAGGTCCTACAAACAAGGGTTGTGTTATTTCAGACAAACCGGAACTTCGACCCGTGATGCTTATACGAGGGTTTCCTAATCTCAGACAGACCTCGGTCGAGTCTCATTCGAATTCACGGGACTTGCTCAAGTTGCTGACGGCATTCCAGATGACCATAATACGATGAATGGATTCAGTGGTATATAGAATATCTCACATGTGTGATCTAATATATATATATATATATATATATATATATATATATATACAATGTATATGTGTATTTAAAATATATAGTTACTTGTTAATAGACGTATAATATATTAGTGCAATATCCAGTTTCGCAAGTAGACGAAATCTGCGAATTTTCTAGAGCACGCCTGACAGATGTTTTATGTCCCGATATGATGCGATAGTCAACATCCAATTTGTCCCTATGAACATTTCTACAATCGCCACATGGAATTTTGTAAACGCCGGATTCAGTTTCGCTTGTGATTTGATAGATAACAATAAAGTATTCCATATTGTTCTTGGATACGAAAAAGTAAAATGAATTTTAGATTCGATGTTTTATGTCACTTTTTAATGTCCTCTCCCTACAGAAGTTTTAATTTAGTGTAGACAATATTCTAACGGCTCCGATGATGACTTTTTCGTTAACAAACGTGGGGCGGAGTAGCTAACGAAAACCATCATAAATACCTTCATAAACCCGAAGTGGTTCACTCCTAACACCTTTTGACCCCATATGACCTCTGTACACCTCTAATTTCCCCCCGAGACGAGGGATATAGACGAGGATATGGACACACTTAATACATTGCCCTTACGGGCAAAACGCAACAGGAGTTGACACATCCCTGATGAAAAATTTATTCTAACTATAAAATTCCATTTACTATTTACAACTTTCACCAATCTTTCCTTTAACCTAATTAGATTCGAATATTACGGTCATTTAATAATTGAAAAAATAAGAGAAATCAGATATATACAAATACCAGTTTTCAAATTAATATGAAAACGTACTACATGGCGTCTTCAAAGTATATCAGGACTTTCAACCAATCACCATCGCCAATAACTACCACCCCTTGTAACTGGCAATAACAATAAGATAAAATACTGTTGAAACACACAGAACTGACATGAATGTTAAGCTAACAAACCCAGAAGTTGCTTAATCTCATCTTACTTGCCTCCGAAGCAAACTAAACATAAACAAACAAAGGCCAACATTTCAACTAAGGCTACGGGTACAAGACTGCCATCTGTTAGCTTGCTGATCAAAAAGATACAAACGTTTATTATAGAAATAAAATATTAATATTACTGAATGTTAACAACACCACTAGAGGTTTTAATAAAGACATACGAAGTAATCTAGACATAGCATCTATTAACCTTGCTATTATTATTATTATTATTATTATTATTATTATTATTATTATTATTATTACAACAAAAATAGATCTCTTTGTCCTCAGCAACCCTTCGAATCTTCGTAGAAATGTTGAGTGGCTTCTAGAAAGTATCTCAGACGATCATTGAAGAATTTCTTTCTTTTCATGACAAAAAGACAATGAATTATCTGAAGGAGTTTTACAACGGTTGGGAGGGGATAGCCTCTTCAAAACCCTTGTATTGTTAATTAGATAATGACGTAATACTGTCTGTCGAGGTATTGATACACACAGCTGAGACCCATAAAAGCTGACTAACAACCATGTACATAATTTGAAAACGAGCCCATACCGTTACTATCCCACGCCGAGTTTGGAATCGGACACAAGCTCACATCACCACGAGAGAGAGAGAGGAGTTAAAGTTCGCGAGAAGCTACTCACAAAGAAGCTGGAATTTTGTCAATTTGGCACCTCCAGTTCACATTCTTATAGGAAATATATTTAAGATTTAAAAATACTTACATTCAAAACTATATACATCGTAAGAATATAACTTGGAGAAGATTATGAAGGGAAGAAAGATAGTTATAAAATATGAAGAATCGCTTCACAATACATCTTTCCACATATCCCAGAATGAAAATGAACGTTCATAGCATTTAGGTCACACTGAATAAAACTCAAACACATGTTTTTAGAAATAAGCTAAAACACTGTAAAGAAAATTCAAACAATAAGTTTATGCAAGATCGGTTATCAGGGCATGGGGCAACATAAACAAAACCAGACTCTCTCTCTCTCTCTCTCTCTCTCTCTCTCTCTCTCTCTCTCTCTCTCTCTCTCCCACATTTCTTTTTAATCGAAGCGTTATCTAGTTTGTCCAAAAGAGATCGCTGGCCTAATGTACGCCCATGACTGTATCAGATTTATCTTAATGGAGACACAGAGATGCTAACAGATCATCTCGAGTGGTTCTTTAGAAACCCATTACGACCGCAACAGCAGCGGCGAGAAAAGGGATTTTCACTTGCATGCAAAAGAGGGAGAGAGAGAGAGAGAGAGAGAAATGCTTATCTATATGCCTGAAGTTCGAATGGTTAATCTTGTTCATATCTAAGCGAGCCTAAAAGCAAAGAGAGAAGAGAGAGAGAGAGAGAGAGAGAGAGAGAGAATGTGGGTGTCGCCTTATCACTTCACACTGCCATTAAGAAAGATTAAAAGGCAAATAAATAGTGAAGATGAATCTGTTGGGAGGAACATCTGGTCATATCTTCAACCTGAGGCAGTTGCCCCTCGAACGGCCTTTCAGAAGGAATATGTATGTACGAACACACCTTACTTTTTCTCTCAAGTAATCAAATTTTTCTAACAATTTATTTATCGTGATAGATCATGAGAGTGGAAGGGCTACATTGTCAAATGTTATCATCATCATTTCTGTAATGTTGCTTTATCTGTGTCTGTCATTATTACTAAAAGCTTTTGAAGGAAATATTACACCAGTGAAGCCGTCTCAAACATCAGCAATTCGGAACGCGCAAACTTGTGCTTGTAAAGGGCGGCTTTGCTAAACCACGCGTGCACGCGCGCGCATCGCATGCCACAAAATATTTGGGGCCTCAAAGAGCCATACGCAACTCCCTACCTTGCATTCTTTGATGCAATTAACATTCCCCTTGTGCCGCAAAATGTCTCACTTCAAAGGATGTCCTTTTGTGCCACCAAAGGGATCTGACGAATTCGGCTTTTGCCGCTGCTTAGGGAGAGAGAGAGTGTGTGCCGCTATGTATGTTTGAGAGAGAGAGAGAGAGAGAGAGAGAATTAGTAACCTTCCGTATCCGAGTTAGCTCCTGTGAAAGTAAGTTTTGAAACCCTACTGTATGTTTGAGAGCTTTTGCGACAAAGTGCGCGTGCGTATGCGCGCACGAGCGAATGTTTATGTGTAATGTCTGGCGGGCGCGTTCATAAAATAGATAGTGAAGATTTATGTGGGTGAAGAGGTTCAGTAGTGGGTGTTGGTGACGAAAAGGGGGATTGATTGGGACTGATCTGGGTGGGTGGGCCCACATTGTGGTGGGGGAGGGCTAGTTTTATGGGGTGAGAAGGTATAGAGTAGAGAGAGAGGGTTAGGGGGGAGGGTTCATGTGTCAGTAGACAGGCTTACTATCTTACTAGTGGTAACTCAAAAGGAAAATTATTACTAGTTTCGACAGAATTACTTTCCAGTTTTTTTTTTTTTTTTTTAATGTCTGAAGAAGAACGAATTGCCGTGGCACAGGCGGCACTTTGGAGCCTTCGTTCCCTCAGCATTCGTCTCCCTGAGGATGTTGTGGTAGGCCTCTCTCTCTCAAAAAAAAAAAAAAAAAAAAAATTGTTTCTTTTATAAAGCAATGGTTGGTGTGGACGAGTGGGGTGCGTTTTTTAATTATGTTTTTGTTTCTTTTTATTGTTTCTGTGCTTTCGTGGGATTAATTACAACAAGGATTTTTTTCTTTTAAGAGTGGATTAACGCTAGATCGCTGGACCATTGTCCTTTTGACGTTTGGTATAAGAATTGATCTCTGAAGTTCACGTTTTGGAGTTTGCCCCCGGGAGTTTGCCTCTTTGGGTAGTGGAGGCTGTGAGGCAGCATAGCAGTGTGATATGGGTGGATACTATTTGAACTGACTGTATTACTCTGTTCGATTAGTGGTTAAAAGTGGAAGTGAAGACTTTTTGGTGTTGAAATGGAGAAGAGCTTCCGTTTACTGAAGCAGGTATTATTTGAGTACGAAGTGTGCTGCAGGAAACTGATGGTTCATATTTTTCATTCAGATCTACTTAAAGGTTTTTTCTATCGAGACTGTTCTATTGAGACAGTGATTTTTGAACATGGCGAGGGAATTGTGCCCATAAGGCAGGTGGTGTGTTATTTATATAAAGTTCCTGGCGTTACTTTTTTGTTGTGATTATTATGCTATATACGTATATATATATATATATATATATATATATATATATATATATATATATATATATATATATATATATATACGTATTCCGTTGTAATTTGGTATGATTTATGTATATGTATCTGTTTGTCAGTGTTTTGATTTATTGAAGTCCCTGGTGTTGTGAAGGGCAAGATATCACCTGTTTGCTTAATTTAATTGCGTAGTTTAAGGAACCTGGTGTGTGCTTGAGTGTGCGTGTGCGTGTGCGTGTGGGTTGAAAGCGGTAATTCTCATTGATAGAATTATATTGTACTGCTTACATTTCATGTTTGGTTGTATCTATGTGTGTACCGTAGTACTGAGAAGGGCCCAAAATTTTGTCTGCTTTTGTAAGTTGGTGTTTAGTGATGATAAATTAGTTTTAAGGAATTAATTTTTTTATTATTATTTTTTGTGAACCTTCTATACTTTCCCTTGGGGTCATCTTCCTCAGTCTTACTTTTAATAAGCCCAACATTGTTGCGCAACTTGAACCTCAAAAGTTCAAGAAGAAATGTAATGCATTACTCCCCAAAAACAATTCTCCTTCTATTTTACTTACATTTTCTATTATTTATCATTAGTTTATTAAATTACTTTCGCCTTTGTAACAATTGATCTCCTCTGTATTTTCTGTGACCTTCTGTTACTTCTTTCAATGAATACTCTATTCTTTGGAAGTCTGAATTTCAAGTCAATGGCCCTCGGGGATTTCTTCCTTGTGAATAGGGTTCATCTTCTGAATAATAATAATAATAATAGTCATCATACCCTTATTACACATTATTCTGTGCCGGAGCTCGATCTCCAAATCTGTTGGTAAACTTCACTATTTTTGATGAACAACCCTCATACGAATAGGAATGACATTCATCTTCCTCCAAAATGCGTAAATTCACAGGATTTTTCCATTTCATTCCCTCAAACCCGGACTTTCTCCCTAAAACAAGAGGAAGGGAGAGGGAGAGAGACCATACAGCTGGATTAAACGGAATAGTCGACCAACCAAGACAATCCACAGGAATTTTAAGCGATTCTCTGCTCGTTCTATTTATACACTTGCTACTCTCGACAAGGCCCGTCCGTCTGCCTATGTATTCGTTTGAGAACCATCCGCTCCTCACTGCCACTACCACGACACGTGCGTGCGCGCATAGTATACACGTTAAATTAACACACATACACACACACACACTCTATATATATTATATATTAATATAAATATATATATATATATATAAATATATATATATATATATATATATATATATAGTGTGTGTGTGTGTGTGTTCAGCCTAGTTTCAATTTGCAGACGTGAACTTCCATAGCTTATTAAAATGTTCATGTTTTCAGTACTGCAAAGGG
Source organism: Macrobrachium nipponense (assembly GCF_015104395.2). Lineage (NCBI taxonomy): Eukaryota > Metazoa > Arthropoda > Malacostraca > Decapoda > Palaemonidae > Macrobrachium > Macrobrachium nipponense. The sequence goes on along the minus strand of NC_087203.1, from coordinate 57,574,412 downwards.
GTTACTTTATAGGTTTTCCATTGTCCAGTAGTAACTGTCAATCATATGATGCCACGCGATTTACCTCACTTTTAATGCAGTGT
>NC_087203.1:57559329-57569329 GCF_015104395.2 Macrobrachium nipponense | reverse complement strand
TTTCTCGTTTTATTAATTAATACTTCATCTCTTCGTTTTGACTCTGTCTTCATTACTCCTGCCTTTTATATTCAAGTCCCAGTTCTCTTAAATACATACGGTTTTCTATGAAGAAAACTTTGCAAATCTTGTGGACTTTTCTGATGAAGACAGAAACAGCATCATAAATAATTCTAAGCCCGGCTTTTTTCTTTTTCGTCTCCAACCACGTTATTTGCATCTTATATTTATGTGAATTCCAAACAGCAAAGTGATATAATATGCTCATAGAGCCTCCCTAATTACTGCTAATCCTAAAGCCAGCTTGTTCATCTCTCGGCTTTTTATCTCAGTCGGTCCTATTGAGAATAAGCATACTACCGCATTCCTTCCAGTATCTTTGCTATGACTTCCAATTCTCAACCACTAGGCTTTGTTTCCTCATTCCACATTCTGCAAACAACATGTTGCTATAAGAGGTGTCATTTCAGTTTCTGTTAAATCATCTCAGCAGTAATCCTATCATAATCTGGTGTTTTTCAACCCCTACGTTTCTTTACTGTTAATGCAACCCAATAAAGTTTCCGTTTGATTATAGAACATACAGGTACTCTTCAGCTTCCGGTATATTTGTCAGATTAACCCCAGGCGTCTCTCTTATTCATGACCTCACAAAAAAGAAAGTTCCGCCCAACGTTGTCTATTTTCATTTTAAGAAGTTATCACTGACTCATCCCTCCTTTTGACAGGTATTTTACTCGTTTTCCTTCAACCTGTGGACATTTCATTAGTAATTATGTTCGTTACCCTAACATCAATGCCATTTCATGGTACATGACTTTGTCAACTTCACCAGCCTGTTTGTCCGGGTAATCTATCTTATCTCTTCTGCATCTTAAGTTTAACTTCACTAAGTAAACTTAAGTAGTTAGCATTTTCTGCCTTGTAATCTCCTCCCTGAAATTCGTCTATATGTAACTTCCTGCTTCTGCCTATCCCTTATTGTATCCCTTATTGCATCCCTAGTCTCATCCGATATTCGAGTTTACCGCCTTGTTACAACATATCCCAGTGTCGTTTTTCAGGCAGACAGATTTGTATTCCTGATAAAAAAGAATAGCACTCACTCACTAAGATATGGTTTCAAGAATTGCAAATCTATTTCGACATTTACCTGCAAAATACCTCCGATGTTTGTCTTGCAGAATTGTACTGCATTAAACCCATAAACTTTAAACCTTTATGTTAGATGCCTTTTATTTCAGCTTTAGTGTAGTGCTGACGCGTTGATCATTAGTACCAACATTTGCTCCCTTGTAGTTACTCACTTTCCTCAAGTGTACTTTTTTCATCTTGATTAAAAGCTGTGTAATCCATTTCAATCCGACAACTACATCTGGAAATCTCCAGTTGTATTCATCGAAGACCTTTCGTTGCGAAAGGTTCCTCCGATAACTAAATTGTTTGCAGCACTTAAACCAATTAATTAACTGCAACAAATCTTCGATTCCAGTCTTACCAGGCCTTCCTTGCCAAACACAACCTTTGTTACCCTACCAACTTTAGCATTATAAATATTATTATACGAATTCATTAGATGAATCCTATTCACATGGAGCAAGTCCCCACGGGGCCATTGACTTGAAGTCCAAGCTTCCAAAGAATGTTCATTGATTTCAGCCTCCCACCCTGGTAATGACAGCTAGGCCCAACCTTAAAGGTGATTTTACAATCACCCCCAAGAATCAAGAAACTGCAGATTTCTTGAAAACCAACCCTGACCTAACCATCCTCGATCCTTTTGAGAGGCTGATGGAAGCAGTAGTCTGCAGCTACCCTGTCTGCCTAGAAATTACACGCCTTTTGAACCATCTATCCATTCTGTGTGGTGAAAGGTGCATTAGCATCAAGACCAAGCAGTCTCGACCCACACAAAAAGTATTGCACACCTTCAAAGGACTCATCCCCCCCACGTGTCAATCTAGGTATCTGGGGAACTTTCCCTGTAGAAGATTTTACACCTGAACCCCTACAATGTTACAGGTGTCATCGTTTTGATCACCGCCAAGAACAGTGTAGTACTAGATTTGAAATCTGCGGCATATATATGCAGTCGTAGGCACCCGACCAAAACCTGCTTAGAGAAATTTAAAGCTGGCCAGCCTACCAATGCATGATATAATCCTTCTACAAGAAACACTCCTCAGAGGAAATACATCCTTTTTCTTCAAAGGTTACACTATATTGGACAACACATGCAGACAACAGAAGAGGGCTATTGACACATTATAATTAAAAACAGTATTCCTGCCTCCCAAATTGCAAACATAGATTGTGAATCTGGTGTAGAAACATTGATTGTTAAAGTTATTTTAGAAGGGGCAACACTTACAATACACAGTATATACAGATCACCAAACTTTGATCTAGAGGCAGATGTATTTTTTTATGCAGCCTGTAGAGAAAACACCCTTATTACAGGAGACTTCAATGTCCAGCATAGCTTCCTCAGATCCAAAGCATTAACCAACCCTGCAGGAAGCCACCTGTTTCCATTCCAAGAATTTCCTGAAGTCAAACTTTTAAATAATTGCAATGAACCCAAACGAAGGAAGGCTAGATCATGCTCTTGTTTCCACAGTTCTTATAAACAATCACTTTGCTATCCAGACAACACTAAAAATTAAAATGCTCCCTCCTCCACCTCTTCCCCCTCCAAGATGGAATCCTGAATTTACAAATTGAAATTCCTTTGAAAACCACATGACTACCTGGTACAAATAATACATATATCATCTTCCACAAGATGTCTGCACACTATTACAAGTGTTCTGCAATAGCATAACTAATGCTGCAAGTGTATCTATGCCAAAAAAGAAATGCACACCCGCAAACACAAACCATAAAGATGCCTGGACTATAACTCCTGAATGAAGGAAATGAATAGACGAATTAATCGAGTGCAGAAACTCTTCAGTAGACACAGGACTGATCAGCTGCATGCTGTACTCACTCAAGTCTCAGCTCATGCTGTACAGATTTCTGAAGAAATAAGATTAGAGACCTGGTATAAATGTTGCGGACACGTACATCATCTTATACACATAGCCAAGATGTGGAATTGGTTTAACAAAGTCTCTGGTAAGAAGAAACTTATCAGCATTCCCCACTCTGACCCACGGAGTGATGCTGACAGGATTGCACAACATTTTGCTGACAGGACCAAAACTGTTAATCTATCCCTGGACACCCAGAGATACATTATGAGCGTTAGAACCCCATGGAAGCAGAACAATTGTTGATGCTTGCAATGCTCATGACCAAACAGACACTTCTTTCACCAAAGAAGAACTAAACGCTGCACATAGGAAAGCAAAGGACACTGCACCTGGATCTGACCATATAACATACAGCATGCTCAAGAATAGGAGCGAAGCTGCTAAAACAGTATATCTCACCCTGGTCAATAAAACTTAAGTTGAAAGAGGCAGACCCAGAAAATGGAACCAGCTGGACAATAACCCAATTCCCAAACTGAAACAACCTGGAGCCTACAGACCCATTGCTCTCATTTGCTGCACTGAAAAAGTAGCAGAAAGAATGGTTCTCAACAGGTCCTTTGCACCCCCACATCTATGCATATACAAAGAACATTGGCACTCAAGAATGCATAACAGATGTGTTTTCTTCAATCAATGACAAGAAAGCCTTAGCGGTTTTCCTTGATTTAGAAAAAGCCTGTGAGTTGGCAAATTCCACTGTCATACTCTCTTCTCTTGCAAAAAAAGTTATTAAAGGGAACCTTTTGGCATGAACACAGAAGTACACACAAAACCGGTCAGCAAGGGCCTTTTTTCAAGGGGCGTATTCAGAATTCATCGAACATGAAAATGGTACACTACAAGATGTACCAGCTGCAGCTGCAGCAGTAGTCTCCACTTCCCTTAAAGATGGTTGGATGCTATCCAACAATGCGTCCACTCTACAAACTGAGTTAATTGCTATCCAAAAACCACTTGAAGACTCCATAAATCAAGAAGGTGATACTACAATTCACACAGATTCAAAGTACACAATACTTGCTATAAGAAATCAATCATTCATTGAAAATATGCACATACTCGCCAGCATAATATCTGCTGCTTTCGCTTACCATAGCAATGGAAGGCAAATCACTCTTAACTGGTTCCCCAGTCATATAGGAATTCAAGGAAATGAGTAAGCTGATCAACTTGTAAAATGCACTCTTCAATGGGACACTATCGGTATCACCATTAATCAGTCCCTAAATCAAATTAAAAATAACATTTTCAGGTACTGCCAGAAAGAAGCACAAATATTATGTAGAAATTACTAAATTGCAAAGCTTCTTTCTTTCCAGAAATACCTCCAGAACACAGGCTGTCATCATCAGCCGACTACGACTTGGATATCTGTGCATCTGGCAAATGATTAATCCAGAAAGCAGGGCATGCAAGTACTGCGAACAGGTAGTAGCTCAGCCACTAGACCATAATCTATTATACTGCCAGGAAACTCTTCCTCTCAGTCAGAATTTCACAAAGGTCCCTTCAATCAGCACCAAAATGGCGATGCACACAATTGAAAACACTAAAACACTTTCAGCTTTTCTCTGTTCCTACCCACCACCCAGGTTTTTTTTTTTTTTTTTTTTTTTTTTTTTTTGCCCCCTGCCAAAAAATTGCCTAAATCACCTTTCCCTCATAATCATAACGCTCCTTTCATGATCTCACTTAAGGACTTCTAAGATTAGTTATTCCTTGATGGCATACAGCCATTGATAGTATAAGGAAACAATCTCATCCTTCACAAATCACCATCGTTAATTGCCTTCTTTCCCCCTACCCCTCCCTTGCCGTTTCCTTCTTCAGACAGCAAGGCCCCCCTGTATTCCTTCCTTAATTAATTTTTCATCGTCCTATTTCTCTGACTCTTAACTTATCCTTTCCTTCCCACGACCTGGGACTCGCTGCTATAACACTTTCTCTCCCACTAATGCCTTTTCATTTCCGGCCCAGTGGTTAACTAGAACCGAATGGCCGTATCACAGGTACAGTTATTGAATTCACAGTTATGGGCTGCAGTAAAGCAAGAGCCCGCGCCAGCATAAGACTAGCTAAATCTGTGTCGTCATCGACGAACTCGCGACATCTGAGCGGCATGCTCAGCGACCATACCAAGGGACAAGCATTCACATTTATAACAACAAACCTCATACCTCTTTTCAGGGTTTCTTATAGCATTCTGCAATTCTATATAAAATGTCACTGGAGATATCATTTCTTCGAGCATTCCGCATTATAATACTTATATTGCGCTGTTTTGATTGCAGTAATCTACAGCTCAATGCTCTCCAGTTAGTCAGTGCCTTTTCTGTGTTTAGTGTAAAGTTCAAGCCTGCTCCTACCAATCCAGTTCCATCTGCTGTCCTTTGATAAATATACAAACTAGCCACATCCAATCTTTCTTCCCCCACTCCCCTACATAGTGATTCACAAACAGATGCATATATGTATGTATATATTAGTATATATATATAAAAAGTATATAAATATATATGTATACTATATATATATATATATATATATATATATATATATATATATATATATATATATATACATATATAAGGTACTATGATTCTTCATACAAATATAAAGGCAAGTGATAAGATTGGTTGCTCGGGATGGACGACGAGGAGTCTGAACGCGGCGGAATTCATTATGTGTGTGTGTATGTGTGTGTGCGTATGTGTGTGTGTGTGTGTGTGAATGCAAACACACACACATTGAAATCAGCATTCAAATTCCAGTCTCCTCTGAACACTGAAATTCCTCGCCCACATTATTTGCATCCGGACACGCTCGATCTGTTTGCAGCATCACTACCGTTGTCTTCTTAAATTCTCCTTTATGGTCGGTCAGATTAGAATAAACACTTCTGGTCCAATTTTATACAGCCTCGCTGAGAGGATGCAGACGTCGACACAGGCGATTATTAGTAAGAGAACTAAGGTTATTTGGCTGACATTGGGCGTGCCACTCGGAGGGAAAATTTGCTTGTTTAAGTATTGTTTCTTCTGCGGAATTGGGAAGCTGTTTATTTTTGTTTTTTAGTGAACTTACTGCCTGTGGTTGCATTAATGCCTGATGATAAGGTTTGTGAAATGATGTAATTACTAATGAAAGACTGGACATGTTGGGGATTAGGAAAGATGGTAATTGTGAGTTTTGTGGTCAAACTGTTTTGTCGTCATTATTTTGGGTCTGCTTTAGTTATATGACCCTTACGACAGTTCTTCACTCTTACCTGTAGGTAGAGGGAAAGATGGTGTTTTAGTATTGGAGGTAATATTCCATATCTCGTCGCCGAGGTCCCGGAATGAAGGGCGCTAATAAAGCAATATCTTCTTGCTTGTGTTTATTGGCTAAAAGTACATTGAAGAAGGCGGGTAGTGGAATATACAAAACACAAAAAGCGTATATAATAGAATCATAACAAACATATGAGCATCGGAGCTCTATACACAATAAGGAATCATATCCTGCATACATGAGGTAGAATTTATAAGATCGAAGCCTGTGTGTCGGACTCGATACTAACACAATAATAATTGGTTATATTTATAACATTTACGCATTATGCAACACAGTGCAATAGCTCTGAACTGAACGTGTCTGCGGAGCTAAGATTTCCCGCGCTCGTTACATAACGTCTTGTATACACGACACAAACAGAATATACACTTCATATATTTTATTTTTGCAAACGAGTTAAAAATATTTCTTAATGGTTTAAGAGTAAATTTGAGGTTTTATGTTCAGTAGAAATTAAGGAATTAATCAATTATTAAGGTTACATATTAAAGCCAAATGTAAAAAAGATAGGAACGCTGCAATTATTATTTTTAATTATATGTATTACATATGGATAAGCCGTATGCAGATCACTAAAAATGAAACGTTCTGTTTTTTTAAGAGGAGAGTAGATTATCTGAGACGGTTTGTATTAATTTTGTATGGAGAAAAATGTGAAGAAAATTATCGCAAACAAATTCTTGTGTTCAACATTTTATTTATGGAAATAATGTAAATATAGTATTTTTTATATAAAAGTAAAGTATATATATATATATATATATATATATATATATATATATATGTGTGTGTGTGTGTGTGTGTGTGTGTGTGTGTGTGTGTGTGTGTACATATAATTTTATGCTCTTACACGCTAAGTTTCGTAATAAGTAGTTTTGATTTGAATTCCTAATTCCAGACTCTACTTAAAAAGGTTACCGGTCAAATTCTTATTCTTTCTTGCCTCTGACCCTTTGACCTTGTATGGGCTCTACATCTTTCATGAAAGAGCCCTTACTCAAGAAAAAAAAAATCGACCAGCAACAACCCACTGACATTTATTCCCATTTTTCTTTTCTATATATTTTTTTTCACATTTGTTACATTTACATCCGTCGGGTAGTTAACAAAGAATATTGCAGCTACAAAAATGGAATTCCTTAATTGCCGAATCATGAGAATTCAGATCCATGGAATTCCACCTTTTCAGTGTATGCCAGCTTCAACCAGGAATATTGAGACTAAATGTTGTCAAAGAACTGTTATTGAAATACTTTTCATGAATGGGAAAATTTACCGCCCGTATAGTAGTACACAGCGATGCTATCTGCGATCATTTCATGAATTAGTTATCCCAGTTGGAATGCTTTGCATGTGTTACTATCCACACACCCACACCCCCACACACACTCACACTTACACAAATGCTATATGTTACAGGGAATATGTGAAATCCAGGGATTCCGGGGTTTCACGAAATCCCCAGGGAATAATATATGTGAAATCAAGGGATTTCGTATCCAGGGATTTCACGATATCCCTATGGCATATGTAAAACCACCAATTCGTGTTTGGTATCGTCCCTTGGGGGTCAAATGTGTTTCCCGTGTTTAATACTAGTCCCTTGGGAATCAAATGTACTTAAAGACATTTGATACCCCACGGGCTAAAGTAGATTCACATCACCCGTGCATCTGATATCTAGGTCAGTCCCTTACGACGCTCCTGATTGGTTGTTGATAAGCCAATCACAGGGCTAGAAGCTATCAGTCTCTTTCGAGGGTTCACATAGGCAGGATGTATGTTCCACCTCTCCTGAGGGATACTTTTGGAAGACGTATCCCTCAGGAGAGGTGGAACATGCAACCTACCTATGTGAACTCTCTCGAGAGAGACAGAGTTTCCAGCCCTGTGATTTGCTTATCAACAGCCAATCAGGACCGTCGTAAGGGACTGGCCTAGACATCAGATGCATGCTTGATGTGAATCTATTATAGTACTAAATACGGAGAAGTACATTTGACTCCCCAGGGGCTAGTACTAAACACGGTGAAACAGTGTAGATGAATCACGTTCCCTGTGCCTAGTACTGGCCCTCGGGGTTCAAATGTTCTTAAGCGAATTGTCATTTAACATATTCCCCAGGATTTCGTGAAATTCCTGATTTCACAATATATATCTATATATAATATTATATATATATATATATATATATATTATTATATATATATAATATATATATATATATATATATATATATATTATTAAAATTCACTCAACCTCGGAGTAAACACCCGAAGGGGAATTCATAAGTGATAAGCGATCCGTCTCCAGGTGGACTCGAACCAGCGAATGGTAGCGTCCTAAAAAGTTGTCGTTTCCCAACCATTCGGTTGTTCGAGTCCACCTGGTGACTGATCGCTTATCACTTATATATTCCCCTCGGAAGTTATTCTGAGGTTGAGTGAATTTGATATCAAACGAAAATTGTAGCTTACGATTTGTGAATGATTGTATTATCGGCCTCACATCAGGACAGACCCCAGGTCTTTCGGTTGAGAGGCAAAGTCGCTACCAACTGAACCACACATAATCATAAAAGAACCTGGAACCTAAGTACCACTAAACCAAAGGCTTTTACCTGGGCAGGCTTACTGCTTAGCATACCGGCGAGTTTTACATAAATTCCCGACTTAGCAGTGACCCAACTGATAGCATTTCGATCGAATTATCCCTTCTGAGTGAATGTGATTTGTGTGGTCCAGTTGTTACCGCCCTTGCCTTTCAATGGAAAGACCTGAGTTCGATCCCGATATTAGGTACGAATTGTGTCGATTACTTTATATATATAATATATATACACATATGTGCGTGTGTGTGAGTGGTTGTGCGCACCTTTGGATACATACACGTACCAAGCATACCAAGCACTGTGACAAATCCGTGAAATGGTTATAAATAACATAGTGGATAACTAACTGGCCCTTGCTGTGAATAAGAAGGTACAATAAACTGCCATGAGAACTTGCATATCAAGAGTAGTATTCCAAGAAAATTCATATTATGATGAGAGAGAGAGAGAGAGAGAAAGGAGAGAGAAGAAGAAGAGAGAGAGAGAAAGAGAGGGAGGTGGGGGTGAGGGGAGCGGAAGAAATTTTCTCCATTTATCATTGCATTTTGTTGCCTTAAGGCTTACAATAAAAAAAAGGAGGGAGAACATTATTTCCTTTGTTCATTATTAATTAGACTTAAAATATGATTATGAAGTCGTAAAAGAAGCAGACGAAAGAGATTGAGAATATTAAGGAATAGTTCCAATATGGAAGCGTAAGGAATACCAACCACGTCGATGCCTTCCAGTTGTTATTATCAGACGGGAAATACAGTATATATTTCAGTGGAGCACTGATCACCTAGTTCTGGATATAATCTCTCTCTCTCTCTCGCTCTCTCCTCTCTCTCTCTCTCTCTATCTTTATTATAGTATATATATATATAATATACTATATATATACATATCATATAGATAATATTTATAGTTGTAATACCATTGGTATATGATAGTTATTAAATATATATATATATATATATATATATAATATATAAATAATATATCACATCAGGGAAAACCATGATGAATATAT
>NC_087203.1:57534329-57554329 GCF_015104395.2 Macrobrachium nipponense | reverse complement strand
ACTTTTATCTATAATTCCCTTATGGTTCTCGGAAACATAACTTTTTCCTTATGATTCTCAGAAACATTAACTCTTTGTAAGAATGCATAGATTTAGTTTTCCTTCTGTGGTTCAGAAATCAATGAAATAAAATGGTATACGAGTGTATAACATGCATAATTATAAATGTGTGTATGTAAATGTATATATTTCTATATGTTATCATACGTATAAGGATTATTGCTGCCTATATTACCCTACATGCTTTTTAATTAGATCTTGAAATTATTTATTTCAAGTAATACCAGAAAAATCGACATCGAAGTTCCAAATATCCACATGCAGACGTCGCCTACCTTGACTGATTGGAAAATATTCATTGAAAAGTAATGACAAAATTATGCAAGTAAAAATTGCGCCGCAGTTTCTTCGGCGCAATTGAATTTTCTGTCTTCCCATGAAAATCTCAGCTGCGGCCCATGAAACTTTCAGCCACATATAGCTAGAGAGCTGCAATTTAATATGTTTGACGATTGGAGGGTGGATGATCAACATACTAATTTGCAACCCTCTAGCCTCGGTATGTTTTAAGATATCTGAGGGCGGACAGAAAAAGTGCAGACGGACAGACCTATAGCCATCTCAATAGTTTTCTTTTACACTAAACTAAAAATGAAATACATGAATAAGTAAGCAAAAGGTCGACACGAAAAGCGCACATGCAAACGGATGCACGCTGGTTGACTTCACGTGCCAGGCTGCATACGATTTAACGAGTTTCCCTTCGGGTGGGACCAACCTCTCCAGTCTATTTTCGTGTGGCCCGACTCATTACTGATCGCTAACTTGTTGCCTAGTAAGCGCCTCAGGTAAGTGGGTTCTCATTGCTCACATTCTCTTCACACTCTTTCTATGAATGCTTACTCTCTCTCTCTCTCTCTCTCTCTCTCTCTCTCTCTCTCTCTCTCCGATTCTAAGTAAGAACTGACTGACATCATCATTCCCAATGACTTGTTTCAAATGGTGGTCAATTGGGAAGAGTTCAGACAATGATCCCCTAACCCGCCAAGATGGATCCTCTCTCTCTCTCTCTCTCTCTCTCTCTCTCTCTCTCTCTCTCTCTCTTTCTATTAATATGTCTCAACCCAAGACTTGCATAATTTAATCTTATATTATTATGAACGATTAATTTCAAACCTAGGGAGCAATATTTTAACGCAAATTTATTATGAAATGCAACCGAAATGACATCCATGTTACGAACAGTCGCTATAGAAAGACCTAGAGAGAGAGAGACAGAGAGAGAGAGAGACAGAGAGAGAGAGAGAGAAAGGGGGGGGGGCGTTGTTTAAACGAAACAGCAACATGGACTAGCTTGCTTCTCGAAAGCAGTATAGCGGAAAATCGACCACTCCTCTAATAACTTTATTTGGACAGGAGGGAATTCATACCAGTATATCAGTGACGACCGTCCCGCTGTGCTTCAAATTGCTCCCAAGCAGTTTAAATAGAGGACGCACGAGCTCGCCATTTGGATAACAACAAAATAAATTAGATTTAATGGACGCTGCTATTTGCCTTCACTGGCTGGTCTCGACGGCGATTCCAAAAAAGGATTTGGGAGCAAGGAGTTCATCCTGAGAGACGCCGTACCAGCCCTCCTTTATTCCTAGTTCAATAAGAGGGTGATGATGATGATGATGATGATATATCTGATGCTGTTGCTGAACCCCAACCCCACCCCTCCCTACCCTCACGCCGCTCCCAAGCCCGGATCAAAGGGGGGGGAGGGGTTTGGATGATGGTAGGTCAAGGTTCCTACCCTCTGTAGAGAAAAGGGTCAGGAAAAGCATATGCAAAGTTGAAGGAAACCGGTAAACTATAATTTATATTTTAAAGTCGGTAATTCGTCGAGGTAAATTAAACTACTATTTCTACCGAGTATTCCAGAAAGTTCGTCCAATACATACGTATGGAAGAGATTATTCAGTGCCAAACTTGATCAACTTAATCATAACAAAATTAATATCATCAAGATATCAATATATAGATTTCAGTTTTTCTACTCTACAGTATCTTTGACGTAATATACCTAGACAATAACCTTGAGTATTGACCAGAAAACACCGCAGGACTTAAAAGAATACGTCAGGGAATGCATAACAACTTGGCGCGAATGTTGATATATTTATGTGTATACATAAATATACACATACACGTATATAGAAATATATATATATATATATATATATATATATACATATATATATGTATATATATATATATATACATATATATATATATATATATATATAATATATAGATATATATATACATATATATATATGTATATATATATATATATATATATGTTACATATATATATATATATATATATATAATATATATATATAGAATATATATATATATGTGTGTGTGTGTGTGTGTGTGTGTGTGTGTGTGTGTGTGTGTGTATTAAAAACTGATTAAGAGAAGTTTAGCAATTGTCCATAAAGGAAGAAAATGAAAGAGCTCCATCGAGCTCTAAGCACAGAAAATCAAATCATTTAATAATTTACGGCTCAGAAAGTACCAAAAATAAGAAGTTTTTCCCCGCTAATTTTACAACGGCACACGACTGAACGTTTATCTGAAAATGAAACGTTAAGACTAAGGGTTAATTTTATTTATATAACCTTCTCTCTCTCTCTCTCTCTCTCTCTCTCTCTCTCTCTCTCTCTCTCTCTCTCTTTGTTTATCCGTTTGTCTGAAAATATGACATACGCCACAACAAATTCTAATTTCTAAATGAAAGTCAGCTTGAAACGCGATATCACTTTTTACTATACTCGGTTTTTTTCCATCTGTCCATCTACCTGTGGTGTTTGCGTATGGTAACACTGAGTCTCGGGCTTTAAATAATATCCTATTTCGAATATTAACGGTGTAATTCGCATACAGTAAATTATCAAGACACTTTGCTGTTGCAAATGTACACCCAGATATCCTTTTATTTACCTAAAACTTACACGTAACGTAACTATTTAAAGCCTGGGAAGCAGTGTTACCATGCGCGACCACCACAGGCGGATGGACAGATGAAAAAAAACAGAGTATAATATGCAATCAGGTATTCACTGTATTCTAAGTAACTAATAATATAAGGGAAATTTTGAAAACATTTTATAGTAAATGAAACCTTGGTACTTTTAAGCAAATCAGCAAAAACAACCAATAATAATAATAATAATAATAATAATAATAATAATAATAATAATAATAATAATAATAATAATAATAATAGCCTACATAGAAGGATTAATATAGCATAAGATAAGTGAACGAAAAAATATCAATTAGCATATCTGGCAGCAACATCACAAGAAGGGCGACTCCACTCTTCTTAATATAAATTCTATCTGTTGTTTTTGTTCCGGGCACGCCTTGAATAATGGCTTACCTTAGAAAACATTTCCGCAAACAACCGTGGAATGTCGAAAGCCTCTTAAATCTTGGGATGGGCCCGAGGCGCTCGCCTCGCTTTTTGGCACCTCCTGAGGGAGAGTGTCTGCCGTCATCGTCGTCGTCGCCAGGAACTGCCACCTATAACGGGGTTGGGGGAAGGGGGAATACTTAATGGGTTGGCACTGGGCACAGGGACCTGCTACTCTTAGTACCCGGCTCCCAGTCTCCCGCTTACGGCTTCTACCCTTTCTTTTCTCCTTTCTCCATGACGTTTTGTTTTGTTCCCTATACTCTCTCTCTCTCTCTCTCTCTCTGCCACTAGTTTCGGCCTCACTCACTCACTCCCTCGACCCCATGTTCATTTATTTCTCATCCACTCTCTCTCTCTCAGTATTAAATGAAGGAGAAAACACGCACAAATCAAATAAGTAACAAGATTAAGAGACATTAACTTGAAAACCAAAATGCCCCAGAACTCAGTGAAACATGTAAATCGGAAAACAAGAGAACATTGGATATTATAGTAATATAATTAGTCAAAGAAACAGAATTGATAGATAAAAAGCCTTTTGCGTTTAAAGAAAAAAATAAATTAAATACTGGATGTCTTAGCACCCTTGTTTCTCTCACATATCGCAAGTATACTTTGCCCATCTGTTCCTCAAAGATTCGATCTTGCCTAAAGCAACAAAACCAGGAGAGAGAGCCTATATTCACGGGCGCCACCTTCGCTTTAGACGCTAACGAAGAACCCATTTGTCTCCGCGGGAAGACAAAAGACGGCCATAATTTCACCAAGGTATGAGAGCATGAATTTCCAAGAGAAAACCTAGGCTTGACAACGAAGATTTTCCCGTCCTCTAAGTAATTTAGTTTCAGTGCACAGGATGATGAGATGAGGGATACAGAGTCCCTGTCTTGTCCTTGCTTGAAGACAAGGAAAAAAAAAATAGACAACAAGAAAAGAAGGGAGAGGGCACCAGACAGAAGTTCCCGTAGAAGAGGGCGATCAAGACAGACGTCTGAGAGTTATGTCAGTTTAAGACAAAAAGATATTATATTACCATCAATCATAACAGCCAAAAATGAATTTGCACTGCAAGCTCCCAAGCAACAGACTGACTTGTATGAGAAAATGGAAGGGACAAGACTTAAGACTGAAAAGAATCATACAATATAATGAGTATACAAACAGCTCCGTGTACAATAGCAAAATCAGATAAAATAAAAGTAACAAGTAGTGGGAAAACAATGAATATATTTATGTATGAGCGCATAGGCTCAACAAAGGACAGTGCGTATAAGTATTTCGTCAAGCGAGAAGATTGCTAAGTCCAAGGGTTTAGGAACAATGGCGATATGGTTAACGCCTGGTAAAGGCAATTTAATGTGGCACCTGAGCTAACCCAGCATTCACAGGTGGCCTAAATATTTCAACCAATTTTATATAACGAGGAGCGCCACTCTGCCATTATTTCTTACCCACTGTGTATGTATATAAATATATATATATATATATATATATATATATATATATATATATATATATATATATGTACATATATATATATATATATATATATATATATATATATATATATATATATATATATATATATATATAGGTGTGTGTGTGTGTGTGTGTGTGTGTGTGTGTGTATACAGGGTGTAACACAAGTTTATGCAAATATTTGGGTAAATTAAAGAAAATTACATTCTGGGCAGAAAATGTTCTACAAACATATACATTTTAAGGCTTCGTTTGGCAGTGAGGTGAATTTTTAAATAACTGTTATCATTAAATGGCAAAGTAAGATGGCGCGATAGGATGTCGGAGTACGCACGGCTGTGGGGTTGGGGAAGGAGCTGATCACTTCACTTTAACGTCACTCTAAACAGCCTCGCTTCTCCGGCAAATGTCAGATTCCTTATTCATTTTGTGAGCAAGAAACTGGTGACAACACCTTACCGTTCCAGTAAAGTGGAATATGCAGATATGACGTTTCTTATCGGTTTTCCCACAATGAACTCCCGTAGTAGAGCGAATTGGATAATAAACGACATTAGTTGCTTAATGTTTGTGAATATTTAAAAACAAGGCGTAATACGATCTCCAGCTTACTCGGGAAGAGTGCGATTTTCCCCTCACACGTAAATTATAAACATTATATTCCTAACTTAACATTAAGTGTCTTCACAATTAATACTCATACTATTCATACTAACAATAAGGATCAAATCAAAATGTCAATAATTAAACACGTTCACATAGTCTCAGATAGAAGTGGAAACACAAAATAATCAAACAGAAACATAGCCTCTAAATTCAGTATACCAAATAAATTAAAACGTGCTAAAAATCTACAGTAATATAGAGCCTTGAAATCATTTTTTCTGTACTGCTTAATATGCACATTGTTTAATTTTTACATTTTCATTCTAAAAAATAAATCGTAAGTATCCTATACTAAAATTCCTGTATCTTTAACATAATGTGGAACACCTTCCTACCCCCAAAACAAAAGCAACAACAATAAAAGTAGTTTGTAGGCTTACTAAAAATCACGGTGTATGTGATAAAAATCCACTCTCTTACACACACACACACACACACACACACACACACTTTATATATATATATATATATATATATATATATATATATATATATTTATATATAATATATATATACATATATATATATATATATATATATATATATATATATATATATATATATATACTATATATTACACATACGTATAGTGAATGTATATAGCCTTTATTAAATAAAAATCACATCTTGTTATCGGCATGAAAAAAAACACACGCCTTTCTTATTGATCACGACCTTTCTTAAAAATGTATCCCTCTATCTCCTTCTCTCTCCTTATTAATAACAATCTTTATCGACGATGTGAATCACCGCCATCGAGATTACCCTGACAGATACGGCCACGGCCCAGTCATCACAAGGCAAATGATTATGAATGTCGAGCGTCGAAGAAGCGATGCCATACCCGTCGTCTTGGCAACAAGAATAACAGATGAATGCTTTCAGTAGCTCTTGTGTTCCCTGTCAAAACATACCCGTCCCTCGTAGACAGGAACAAAGGCAGCTGCTACGCGCTACTGTCTCCCACAGCCGCTATTCCCGTCTCTCTTGAGAGAGAGAGAGAGAGAGAGAGAGAGAGAGAGAGGAAGCTAAAAGAAAAGAGCGAAGTACCCAAGTGCCCGCGTTGATGCGATGCCCAGCAGCTTTGTTTTATCGAGCTCACTTGAGACCCATTGTCCCTCACAGTAGCCTCCTTAGGGTATGTGCCTCAGCATTGGATTATGGGATGAGGTTGCTAGATCCTTGCCAGGTTGGTTCCGCTAATGATCTTGTTTCATCGTATGGTGAATGGTGAATGTTGGATGACATAACTCTTCAATGAATACTGATTTTAAAGAATTTATGACAAAAACACATATCACAACGAGGAGAGCTCTGTAAAATAATTCTTTGTGAAGATGTTTCTCTATTAAAGGTTTATTGAATTCGTAATTGTATCCTTTCGCATACATATGTATATTGCACATTAAATTACCAAAAACATTTGGAGCTCATAGCCAAGCAGAATAGCAGCCTAATGTCCTTATCTAGCCCAGGCCCTAAAGACAGCAGAATCGGAGAGGCTGTTTAAAAAGAGGATGACCTCACATTCCTGTAGGTGAATCCTCCCTCACTTAAACAGTGGAAGGTTTTAATTTTGTAAATAGAAACAGAAAGTGGATTCCAAACCTGAGCAATAAACAGAAAGAGACAATCCCTAATTTGCTACATCATTGCTAATTTTATCAGAGAAAGTGTATTTTGATTAGTTCTTAAGTGAAAGCCACAGCCATAGCACATAAACTCCCATGACCAACTATGACAAAATTCCTATGAAAAAAGGCAAAAGACCATGAACTACAGGAGTCCCCCAGAAGTCCAGAGTGAGCCGGGGCCAATGCTGAGCATGTAGTACCTAAATTTCTTTCAGTCCAACCTGCTCTTCAATGAGAACGTAAATGAGGTTGTTTGATCATTTCCAAGTGCAGTATGTGTGCCTAAAATCACACATAACTGGCTTTTTTTCCCCAGAAAATAAAGGACCCTTAATATTTTCCGGCCTTGAAGTAGGTATGGTTTTCTTTTCACAGATAACATTAGAACCTGAATTTTAATGAGTAACTCCTATATATCTTAGTGAAAAGGGACCTTGTAACAATGACATTCCAAAGACGTGACAGCCTGAGCTGTGGCTCGTAAGTCACGGGATAAATTATTCAAAAGTGTGGAAAAACAAGTTCTTTCACCCATTATCTGAAAGAAGATATGCCTTTTTGAAGTTTATGATATATATATATATATATATATATATATATATATATATATATATATATATATATGTGTGTGTGTGTATATATATGTGTGTGTGTGTTGTTATATATACATATATATATATATATATATATATATATATATATATATATATATATATAATATATATATACGATGTGATTATTCAGGATGAGTGAAGTGCGGCTTTTGGAGACAGGCTTCTAAAAGTTATCTGACGGCCAAGTGAACGAGGCAGGACTACGCGAGATATTTGAATTCCGGTTTCAGGAAGATGGAAACTAAAAAAAAATTTTTTGGTGAGCTCTTGGACGCATTACTCGAAGTCCACGTTGGTTCAAAAACCAACAGCAGGATTTGTTGGTGAAATACTAATGCCAACTACAGATCCTGACTAACCGCTGTAAGCTCAAGAATGAAAAAAAAAAAAAAAACAGTTAGCTGTAAATAGTTTCATATGACGCGAGTTAAACCTAGGGCGAATGGTTTGATAACCAATCCGCTAATTCAAAGCACAAAGGTAAAAACAAGAATGTGAATTGTTCCCCTCTTAACAGGACGATCAAGGATGCAAAAACAACATACCAAGCACAAGAAAATGTTAGATTTGCAAGCTTCCATTAACACTTAGCAGATAGAACATGCGAAGCATGCGAAGGGGTTGGCCAACTTTGTTTGTTTGTTTGTTTGCTTGTTTTTTTTTACTTATAAACAATAAAAACAGCCGAGTTAACGAGCAGAAGTTTACACACTAATGTCGGGTCCTGACCTAGGACAGGAGAGAGAGACGTAGGCACCGCTGGAGTCTGTGACCACATGAAAATAGTAATTCCTTATATTAGCACCGCAGGCTGCAAACAGAGTGGCAGTGTCCTACGATGGGTCAAAATCCATCAGGGTAAGTATGATTGATCAATGCTAGAATTTGCATTTTCAGTAACCACAGGTGAGAATTCTTGATTTGCGGAGAATTCCCAGGAATTGGCATTAATTTAAACACGACATTAAAGAACAGCTGTGAAAGAAGAACAGCACTGGAGAATAAAAGCAATAAATTTTTTAAAAATACAAGGGCGTTTTCATAGGAGAACGTTTTCTGGCATTATTTCACACTTTGCCACCAAATTTTCCTACAAATAAACAATATTACTAGTGAAGGTAAAATGAAGGCCTTCAATTCTGCACCAACTTAACCTTTTGCGTATTTCGACTAACAAACATAAAAAAACATTGAATAAAAAGCTCTTTATCGGAGGTGGCAAAAGAAACAAACAAAAAGACATGCATATGAGCGAATGAATAAACTTCAGCCAATACCTAGTCACAACAAGGAGTAATGCAACCTCCAGCTTACTCGGAACGTATGCAAGGTTTTGCCCACACGCTTAAGTTGTAAATATTATATTCCTAAATTAACGTGAAGTGGTCTTCACAATTAATTCTCATGCATAGTACTATTTATACTAACAAGGATCAAATAAAAACGATATAAATTAAACACGTTCATATATTCTCTGTTATAGATGGAAACAAAATAATCGAACAGAAACATAGGCTACTATGAGATTCATAGACGGTGTCCCGGAGTTTTTCTGGAGTAAAATTTCATCAACGTATCTGACAAAGGTGACACTTTGTCACAGGGTATCTTACATCCCTGCCTATTTTTTTTTTTTTTTTTTTACTGCATTCTGTATTACGAAAGTTGCATAATTCTGGTAATTATAAGAGTAACACCGACTTCTTGTAGACACCGCCAGCAAACTCAGAGGAATATTTGTCGAAGATATAATGACGTAACTTATGACTTCATTAACTTGCCTCCTTCTCGATGGATGATTGGCGATTCGTGAAAAAGTCTCAACCACTGGCAACAATGAAATACAACCAATACTCCTTGTT
Organism: Macrobrachium nipponense; assembly: GCF_015104395.2. Taxonomy (NCBI): domain Eukaryota; kingdom Metazoa; phylum Arthropoda; class Malacostraca; order Decapoda; family Palaemonidae; genus Macrobrachium; species Macrobrachium nipponense. The sequence goes on along the minus strand of NC_087203.1, from coordinate 57,544,599 downwards.
TACACTTTGTAGTAGTGGTAGTAGTTGTAGTAGTATACAAGATTTGTGCCATGAGGTCGAGTGCTAGAATCCTTCAAGGAAAGGGTTTCCATAAGTAATCCTAAAAATTACTTCCTATCAGTATTTCTCCATTGAAAAATTATATAATTAAAAATCAATTAACAAAGTGAAGAAAACTTTGGGATTCGTCGTAACTGCTTTGATATTTTTCCTAATATGACAGTGACGGTCATTGTAATAAAAAGAGCATATATAATTATCTTTCTATGCCTTATGAAAGTCAACAAATGACGAAAACTTGGTAGCCGGGTGACCTCCTTACCCAAAAAAGGGCCCTATTATTTATTTATCTGTTCAAGCTTACGTAGGGTTTGCCACGGGCCTCCTCACTTCTAAACAATTGTGCGGTCGAATCACAAAAGCTGTCCTGCAACCACGGAGACAATGACTTATCATAGCCGCCATTCTTGAACCTTGACAAGGTACGAATATTCATTCAGAATTTGAGCTACGTTAATTTACGACATTTCAAAAGGAATTCTGACATTTACCAACAGCATTGAAAGGAGTTTTACCAAAGTCTTGTACACTATCACTCAATCACCAAACAGAGTAAACGACTATTTGTGATGACAACTGGCTCTGTTTTAAGCAATTAGGTATCCCGTGTTTTCTCATATCTCAGTTTTTAAAATGAATACATTCAATCAATCACTTGACAAAGAACCAAAAATGGGATCTTTCCTAAGTAATGAACCCCAAGGGTTTCACCCGGTATATGTATCAACCTTTGTGGCATATTTAGTACAAATCCGTTGGGGATGACCGTCAAAACGTAAGCAAAAGACTGTAAATGTCATAAAGATAATGATCCCCAAGAAATGTTAGTCCTAGATAAAGGCGCCAGAAAGCCCTTGGGGTTCGCTATCTAGGGAAGATCCGAAAAATGTAAATATGACTTAGTATCTGGCGTCACTTCCTCCTCTATCCTAAGCACTTCACACTGATCGACGTCGACACTGAAAAGGAAATAAAGTCGAGGATGTTAAACTCTCCTTCAGGTAATTTATAAATTGAAAGAAAGGGAAGTTTACCTCAATTTTATAGTTATTTCCATTGTCTCAATATACTAGAAATTCTGAACTAAATGAAGGGATATCTGGCAAAATTAATCTTTACTGGGAGTATTTGTTATGTGATTTTCATTATAACTAGGAGATATTTGTTCAACAATTTCCGGTTGTTTTGTACTTAAAAGATCAGTTGTGTACATAAAGTAATACTACTATCATTGTTTACCATTCTTTCACTAACCTAGTAACTCATGGATAATATGTCAAGCATACAAAAGTAAAGTCTGATATTAAATTTATACTGAGGTTGGTGGATGTATATATAATATATATATATATATATATATATATATATATATATATATATATATATAATATTTATATAATGATAAAATAGAGTGAAAGTGATAAGAAGACAAGGAACGCAGCCACGTACGCTCAAGCAAAAAAAAAAAAAAAAAATCTGCTGCATCTGAATCACGAAGGCAGAGTCAAGACCACTTTCGGAAACTTGTATGAAAACGTCAAGAAGAATAAAACGCAAGCATGACGGACTATAAAAAAAGGAATGAAAAAAAAAAAAACGCCACAAAAAGGGAGGTGAAAGCCCTATCATCTGACGCAATCACACTGAGAGCAGCAATCACTATGACAGCATCCAGGTCTTGAATACGAGACGTCGTCCGCCAGTGACATCTTGATCTGATAATGTGGAGACAGTGATATGAAAACTTCATGAGATTGAAATCTGTTTTCTCCAGTGGTACTTAACTCAAGTCTGCCTCAGGACTGACTCCCATGGTAACATCTTCCTTGGCATTGCCAATCTGACGCGATTTGGAGCTTGGGGTAAAAAGCGAGATGGAGAAACGAGACGAGAGATCACAGTCAAGATAAGGAAATTAGGATGTTTCGTCTTCGTATCACAGAATTAAGAGTAACTTTATTCTGTGATGAAAATGCGAAATAAACGCATGAAACTGTAGTTTAATAACTGGAATAGTATGCGAGAATGGATGAGAATTGAAATATACGCAGTTACAAAAACTATATATTGCAAAAGGAATATGTTTAAAATCCTGAACTTATCAATAAATTTATGAAATGACGGATAATTAGTGGCTGAAATACATATAATAAATATCAGAAATTAAAATTATGCAAGAAATTACACTAAATTAGAACACCAAAATCAATAAATACATAGTATAATCTATGCGCTTGGCGCCAAAGATTTAAAGCAAAGAAAACATCATAAGTTAAACCTCAAGGGGTGAGGATTACCTCTTAAAATGTCCTCCAGTCGATACGGAATCTACTTTGACGGTTTTCTTGAGCTAGAATTTAGCGGAAGGCCAAATTCGTCAAATCAAACATGAGTCACAGAGAAAATCATTTGGAAAGCAAATAGAATGCCGAAAGTAAGGTTCCTGTCAAGTCTAGTATGATCTGCAGTGCTATACTGACAGGAATCATGGTACCGTACTCGTACTATATCGAAATGATTTTGTTGATTTAAGGATAAATATCTAAAAATGTTATTAGTCAGAAGGAAAGGCAGTTTTAAATGGTACCACAAGGGAAATAATCAAGTCCTATGCATAGACGAAATAATAATAATAATAATAATAATAATAATAATAATAATATCCTTTATTTCAGCTCAGGGTCATATACATGGAATATACAAAATACAGACAGTAACATACACAATCTAGATACATGAGGCAACGTGATAAAAAATTAACAATCGGCACTTATCCACAAAATAGCCGAGGTAGTATAAAAGATAGTAATCATAATACTGGTAATAACAGTAATAATATTGGTGAGAAAAAATGCATTGAGAGTTATAACAGTTAGTGCAGATTATATTTAAATTTCAACTAGAGACCTTAGGTGGTTACAGTAGTCAGGTCCAGAGTGCTAAATACGAAAAATGAATGTAAAAAAAAACTTTAACTTGATAGTATTCACAGTAATAATGAAAAAGTAAAACATCAGCAATAAATATAATAATGACGACAGAATCTGCAGATAACATCTTGCCAATACAGAGATTAAGTCCTTTAGGAGACAAAGGCCTCATTTTCCCATCTTTCCCACAATTTAGATCTTCTTCTTGCTTCACTCCTTAGGATGCTTTGTATGAGCGAGTTACTGTTGTTTCTCACTTGGGTTACCAGGCTGGACATTGTTCGCCTTACAATGATTTTTAAATTGTCCAGGTGGTTTTCTATGAACATCTGTGTGGCGGAGTGGTAGCAGGGAGTGTTTGTGAAGCGTCTCAAAATGTCATTGTGCACAACAGTGATACGTCTTATGGTCTCTCGGGTATAGTTCGTCCAGAGGGAGCACCCACAGATACTGTAGCAGTACGAGCGGAAGAGCAGCAGTTTCACGTCTCGGTGACAAAAGGCAAACCTCCTTGCAATCATGTTGCCAGTTGCACATAGTTTACGACGCCTCTGTTCAATGTCTGCCGTATCTTTTAGGTCGTCGGTGATCCGAGGAAAATTTGTGATTCTGCAATATGCTTAAGCGATTTTGGGAGCAGCGACATGCACTGGGTCTTGGTTTCGTTGTAAATTATATGAAATTCCTCTGCATATTGGCGGCGAGTGTCGATGAATCGTTGAAGACCTTGCACTGATGGGGAAATCAGAACCATATCGTCGGTGTAACAGAGGTTGTTTATAGTTGTTTCATTGACAGTGCATCTGATTGGGAGTGAGTTCAGTTTGATATTCAAGGCATCTGTGTACGTATTAAACAAGTATGAAGAGAGAATGTCCCCTTGCCGAAACCCGTATAGGGAGCCGAAGGTGTACGATAATACGTTACCTCATTTGACACAGAATTCCTGTGTAGAGAACCAGCAATGTAAAATGCCAATTAGGTATAGGGGTGTACCTCTTTTATGCAGCTTCAGGAAGAGCTTCAGGTAGTTTACTCTGTCAAATGCTTTTCTCACATACACAAAGCAAAGGAAAACAGGAGAGGCTGATGATAGGTAGTAGTTCAGCAATTCTTTCAGTATGTAGATGCAGGTGTAGGTTGAGTGGTTTGCTTTAAACCCGAACTGGTTGTCAGTGGTGTGTAGAAAAGGGAGAAGTCTCGCTAGAAGAACCGACTCAAGTATCTTCGATGCGATCGTTGTGATTGTAATCAGCCGGTAGTTGCCAGGGTCAGCTGCATCCTTTAGATTTTTTTTTTTATTAATAATATCAAGTGAACTAAGAGTAGGGAGTCTGGGAGAAACTGGTGAATTATGCACACATTGAATAGGGCAGCTAGCAAATTTGAAAGCCTCTGCGGGAAGACCATCACAGCCGGGCGATTTATTATAAGGTAGGCTGTTTATGTCATCGCTGATGTTACCTGGCGTAATAAAATGGAATTGAGTGTTGTCAGTAAGGAGGTTATCTACATCCCTTCGGGAATCTTGATCACTTATGCAATACAGGATATTGTTGAAGTGATCGTCCCACATGCTTGCGATAGCCTCCTCTCCGACTGCTTCCCCTACTCTCTGTGATAGCATTTTAGTTTTGGGATTTAAGGACTGGATATCTTTCCAAAGACCAGGAAAATCACCAGATTCTAAGTTTCTAGACATTGCATCGGCTCTTAGTTGTTTTTCATTTAATCTGCAGTGCTTAAGAGCAAGTTTGAACTGCACTCTCGCCTGTCTCATTAGTAATGCAGTGTCCTTCTCTCGGGTTACCATTTTGCCTCCACAGTAAAAACATCTCTCGTGAGTATGTATACAGATCTTTAACCTAGTCATTCCATCCAGGTATAATACGAGAATTACCTTGACGAAATCTATAGGCACCCCAGCCTGAAGCAAGCATAGCGGAGATTATGTTCGAGTAGAATTCATTCAGATCCCTCCTGTGGTGGTCATTTCTGCAATTTGTGTTAGTACAAAGTAAGGCGTCTGCCGGTTTAACTAATGACCGCAACCTGGTTTCCGTGGTCGCACTAAAGTATCTGGTTTTCTGTTGGTTTTTAAAATCCCAGTTTACAGCTGGTGGGCAGTCAGTTAGGGGGTTCACGGTAGGGAGGGATGGGCTACTGAATGACACCTGTAATGGGATGTGATCGTAGCCCATTGCAAGATCGTAGCGAATATTGCAGGTCATAATAGAATCATGAAGTTGTGGAGATGTGATGCTGTGGTCCAGCCAGGAGGTTGCAATTGCGTTCGCTCTATTATATACATATGAATAGGAAGAGGGAGGGAGGAGCATTATATCGCTAATTTGGAGAGCATGATTTTGACTGAAGCGAGTAAGTTCATTATAAAATTGTTTTATGGGGTGAGAATTAAGGTCCCCGATTATACAAATATGATCAGCTGGAGAATCGTGAATAATACTGAGTAACTCCCCTAGGATCATGCAGTAATGATCAAAATTATTGTTATTTTCCCATGGCATATAAACATTAATTATTAGGATTTTCGAGTTCCCTACTGTCACTTGAAGCCCCAGCAATCTGTCACTCCTGTAGGTCATCACCTTTATCATATTGTCTAAGGAATTGTGCCACAGGAAAGATAGGCCCCTTTTCGGGCGACCGGCTATGATTTGATCTGTAACTTGCATCGATGAAATCGAGAAGGTTCTGATGAAAGGGAAACGGAGATGGCTTGGACATATCTTTCCACATTCCCTGGAAGATTAGCACGAGACAGCGTCAGCTGGGCTCCAGTCGGCTCCAGAGGAGTTGGAAGACCCAAATCTGCTTAGAAAAGAACTATAAGATGGAAGGCTGGACACTGGTGGAGGTTTCCGGAAGATAAAGCATTGGCAAGATATGACTGGCAGAATTTCCCAGGACCCCTGTGACCTGCAAAAGCTAACTAATAACCTAGTGCACAATTTTGAGCCTATGGCGACAGCAGAGGCATAATAGACTTTTAAAGGAATAATCTCATACCATTATCTCCATTGCCTGACCAAGAATCGAACACAGGTTACTCGGTTTGCGATGGTAAAATCAAAATTGGTCTAAGCGAGAGAAAAGGATACTAAAAAAACAAAACACTAAAATGGCAAAAATGATTTGACGCACATTAGAAACAGGAGCCTGTGCTGGCATAAGGGCACCTTAATTACAACAACAACAACAACAAGAATTGTAGCGAACAGGCAGACAATAGAGGCTTCCAGAGACGATTTTGCCCCTCAAGGTTCAATGACCAGATTCGGCGTCCTTGAAAGCTCCCTTGTAAACCGGGACTCCCCCCATCCTAACCCTATATTGATCATCCTCGAATTGCTTGTTCATTAACGTTCCTTCCACTCACAAGCTTTGGATTTCTCTTTCTGCTTCGTTATTTGGCGACAGCTTTTTTTTTTTTTTTTTTTTTTTAAAGATAAGCCGATCTCTTCCTTCAAATTTTCTTTTGCTTGTATTTTGTTTCCCAGAGGCGGGAGCTAAACAAGTACATGATATTTCCTGTTCAATTGTGCCATGGAATTATATATCGATAAAAATATGAACTTCTTAAGTCTCATTTTCAAACAAGTAACGTCTCGTCTTCGTGGACCCTTATGCATCGGCCAGGTGGATAACAGGTCACCAAGAGTTCTTAGTCAGGTCTCCGAGCCATGACAAGCACGTTTTATTCAGTGATTGTTCGTCACACTCGCTCCTTATCCTGACGCAGAAGTGGTAATACAGAAGATGGGACACGAATCTCTTGATTAAAATGATTCTTAAGTGCGTACAACATAAGGTCTCTTTTACTCTGTATTCATTCATTTCATAGTAAGTCAACAACGACTTCCCACGGGAGATGAACCTCCGAATTCTCTTTCTGGTTTTGGCTTAGGATTCCTGAAAATGGTATTCAAGGAGCCACCGGGAGCAACTGAGTCATTATTCAGAATTTCAGAGTTCCTGGCAGGATAAAATGACAATAGTGATGGTATAATCAATAACTAAAGCCAAGGCATATGCGAATATAAGAAATAAAAGATAATGCCTCGCCAGTGTCAAGTAAGCACAGCAGAGGGGAGCAGCCTTCTATTCATGACATCGACGGAGCCAAGATGGGGGTTGGATCACATCAGGATAATCGCTAATCCGATGGGATGGAGGATCGAGTCCTCTTCCCAGATGGGATTATCTTCTTAATCCTTCATCCTACAGACATTCAGATGTTTAGCGTGTCTGTGTATATATCCTCGGGATTTAAATGAATTATAATAGAGGGCTTTGGCTAAGACAGCCATTCCGGGATGGCGCAGGTAGCCGAGGACCTTTGAATGTGCCATAATGGGCGGAACATTTTAAACGGGAGAGAGAAATGGGCCAATAAGCGGATGCACCTGTTGAGTAACTTCCTTTTAAGAAGGAATAATGTATTGAATGCACGGTCTCAATGGGTCTTTTCATGGGTTTTAATTAATACAAAATGATGTCTCTCTCTCTCTCTCTCTCTCTCTCTCTCTCTCTCTCTCTCTCTCTCGTCCTTTTCGTTTTTGCACGATCAAATGAGCTAGTTTAAATTCCTGTCATTCACGTTTGTCAGGCATCAAACAGCGAATGCTCTGTCTATGGCAATATCTTAAAAAGGAAGAGTTGGGAAAAGTTAGGTTTACAAAAAAAAATAAATAAATAAATAAATAAACACTTTTTCCTCTACCGTAAAAATCCAGGAAGCGTATCCAACAGCAAAATTTTACTGGTCTTCATCAATGACATTTAGAATTATCTTGAGGGGAGAGACCCTGACGAATAAATAGATAAGTAAATAAATAAACAACGGAACGCAATGTAATGGGTACACAAGATTAATATCCATATGTGGGAAGTAGTTATGTAAAAATAAATCACAATTTATAATCTCTACATTATCAAATTTAAAAAAATTAAATTGGATAGATAACGTAGTATGAGCAGTATATCAATATAATTGCAATATCTGGCATATTGTTATCACTGTGAGAACAGAAGTCAGTTCAACAAGACGGTTTATGATTGATTCCTGCTGAACAGCAGACCTCAATAGTCCAGGTATTAGTTTTCAGTCACCGAATATCATGACAGAGAACTTCAGTGAGAATGACGTTTTATGTCAAACTACAAACCCTGTACACAGTCGTTAACTTTGTTGATAATTATAATAAGAAGAAGAAGAAAAAGAAAAAGAAGAAGAAGAAGACCAATTCGAAAAATGAAACCATAAACCACATAGCAAGCGAATGTCCGGTACTTGCACAGAACCAATTCAAAAAGAGGCATGATTCAGTGGCAAAAGCCTTCCACTGGAGACTGTGCAAGAAACATCAGCTACCTTGCAGTAATAAGTGGTACGAGCACCAACATGAAGGAGTGATAGAAAACGATCACGCAAATATCCTCTGGGACTATGGTATCAGAACAGATAGGGTGATACGTGCAAATCAAGGAGAAAGTATCACTCATTGATGTCGCAATACCATGGGACACCAGAGTTGAAGAGAAAGAGAGGGAAAAAATGGATAAGTATCAAGACCTGAAAATAGAAATAAGAAGGATGTGGGATATGCCAGTGGAAATTGTACCCATAATCATAAGAACACTAGGCACGATCCCAAGATCCCTGAAAAGGAATCTAGAAAAACTATAGGCTGAAGTAGCTCCAAGACTCATGCAGAAGAGTGTGATCCTAGAAACGGCACACATAGTAAGAAAAGTGATGGACTCCTAAGGAGGCAGGATGCAACCCGGAACCCCACACTATATATACCACCCAGTCGAATTGGAGGACTGTGATAGAGAAAAAAAAAATTAATAATAATAATAATAATAATAATAATAATAATAATAATAATAATAATAATAATAATAATAATACCTAAGAAAACAAGGCATTGGGGGTCAGACCCTCAGGAGACGGAGATGCCAACCTATTGGAGATGAATAATAATAATAATAATTGTATTATTATTATTATTATTATTATTATTATTGTTGTTGTTGTTGTTGTTGTTGTTGTTGTTACAAGTCATCGCCTTTCTTCAGTTTCAATAACCCTACAATCTATCACATCATCTGAAGGAATTCAATTGTCGGATGATATAAGGAAATTTTTAAACAAATAAAAATATATGTGAGAATCTCACAGTACCTTTAAATTGAATAAAATCTTCACGATTTTCTAACTTCGTAAATCAGGATAGGGGTAGTTCCAAGATGGATGCAGAATGATCTTGAAATCTGAGTAACAGAATGACATATCTTTTCTTATTTTTGCTAATGATCTAAATTATAATGACTCATTAACACAGAAAAAAAGAGGCAACAGAAGAGACTTAAATAAACAATAATAATTAAACAGAGAAATGACGAGTGGATAATAATCCAAATAATATGGCTCTATGAAATAAATCGAGTCCGTTTTAGTTTTCTGTAAGTAAACTGTTGAGTTGGCTTATTGTCTGTCCGCCCTCAGATCTTCAAAACTACTGAGGCTAGAGGGCTACGATTTGGTATGTTGATCATCTACCCTCCAATTATTAAACATAACAAATTGCAGCCCTCTAGCTTCAATAGTTTTTATTTGATTTAAGTTAGACATAATCGTGAGTCTAGCAACGATATAGGACAGGCTACCTCTGGGCCATGGTTAAAGTTTCATGGGCCGCGGCTCATACACTTTATACAGAGACCACTGAAAGATTGAACTATTTTCGGTGGCATTGATTATACGCTGTACAGAAAACTCGATTGCGCCGAGTTTTTTTTGCTTCCTTCTAACTGGAATAACTACCAAATTCAAAGAAACACCGACGCCGAAACTGAAGTTTTTTTTTTTTTTTTTTTTTTTTTAAATCGAACTAAAGCAAAAGTCAAGGCTGCGTCACTTCAGCGGATTATCCTACATCATTCACCAATTTGCCACCAAATTTAGCACCCCTTGAGAAAAATAGCGGCAAAATCAGTCAACCCTATTCTCGTTAACATGACGTCACCATAACGACCAAGCGGGAGTTCGTGCACCTTTATCGTCAGTTAATAAAGACACTATTAAGAGGCAAAACTGAGGTCAGTCAGTCACTCGTCTATCACTCGTTGTTAAGCTGTATTCCTGTGAGTGAACCATGTCTGCCAATGACAAAATAAAGAAAGCATTCACTGTCGCATCCTTGAGGGAGAAATGGTTTGCGTCGATTCGTTCGGTGACGTCAAAAAACTTT
>NC_087203.1:57516829-57529329 GCF_015104395.2 Macrobrachium nipponense | reverse complement strand
GTAAAAATAGACATAACCTGAGGAGTTATCTTACCAACACCCAGAAGCTACAACAAAATAGAATATGAAAAATACACGAAACTTAGTGTCTAGCAATTTCTGGTCTATTTCCTATCCTGTAGTAATACTAGTAAAGGTAATCGTGTTCACGACACCATTCATAAAAATAATTATGACTAAAATTGTCTGAGTTTTTTATTTATCTATTTATTTTTTGTACGCATTATAATGCCCTTCGAGTACAATAGAATATCTTATTACATTTAATTTTTTTCCCAGCATGTTGTCTGTGAATATAATTACTTCTTTCTACGCCAGAGAGAAGTATAAATATGGCCTACGTCTTAATTACTGTGGTTATTATTCACCATAGTTGCGAAATCCGTCTCTGTTATTGATATATTATGCCGCTACCTGCACCACAAAACTAATGAATATAGTAATTAATTATGTAAATTTTACCAATACGACTGTTACTAATATTGCTTCCATTCTATTGTCGTATTTAGCACTGTCGCTATCGCATTTGCTTATATTAGCATATGGCCAAGGGGTGAAATAAAGGCCTTTGTTAAAATTTTTAATTGCTCTCTCTCTCTCTCTCTCTCTCTCTCTCTCTCTCTCTCTCTCTCTCTCTCTCAGAGGTCTGAGCCTTCCACAGTATCGTTTCCATCTTCCCGGCCACATTTTGAGGTCTGTTGTTCACCGCAAGAGATGAAATCAAATATCTTCATAGGTTTTCATCGTTCTAAGTAAGACTATAGATTTTTTAATTTATTTTTTTTATTATTTTTTTGTGAGCTTTACTTCCAGGGTTCCCACTGGGAGAAATAGGCCTGGACTTTGTGAGAACTGCTGTCGAAATTTCAGCTTCTAAAATCATCGTAGCTCCACGATATAAAGACAATTGTGTTACTATGTTTTCCGATGAAAAAATAAACCATCGTAAAGGTCTTTGTCATAAAGTTAAGAGTTTGCTCAGTGTTCGTCTGCCTTCCTGTCAAGTTTTTGTTCTGCATGACATTTCGAGGAGATATTGGTGGATCTCTGTGAAATTGTTTGAAGACGTTGGAGCGTTGGGGAAGGAGAGGGGGAGGGGAGAGGGGGGAGAGGGGAGGAGAGGGAGAGAGGGAGGAGAGGGGAGGGAGAAGGGGTTCTATTTGCCAGGAAAGTTTATTCGATTTTGAAGCGTGAGCGGACGAGAGTCAGGTATTTTTATTTCTATTTATTTTTTTAGCGCTATAAGATGTAACGTGATCGTCGCGTTCTTACTATAGTACACGTTTATAATCAAATCGTTTACCTCATTTTATTTCCCGTAAGGTCGTTGGAAATGAAGAGTAGCAAGTTATGCAGCCTGAACCAATGACGAACCTAGTAGTTTCATGTTGATATTTATCTAGCATTGTTACCAGATACAACCGACGCCGTTAGTGGGGAACAGCTGAAAAGCACTTGAGATGCTGCTAGATTATGAATGATTTATGGTTATTGTTTAAGGAAGTGAATTGGTTACCTTTCATTTTACTCGAATATGCCCTGAAAAACCGCCATTTCTCAAGACAGACATTCGACCTTTATCTTCAACTAATCTGGTGTCAGTCTGAATAATAAATGATATTATGTCTGTGCATTCATGTGTATGATATCCTTACGCACTCATACATAAGGGATTATCAGCATAAATAAAATACAATTCATGCAAAGATTCGTTGTTATATCTCCACCATGGTGGAAAAAACAGCATATGAGCAGTGCACTGTCTGAATATATACATTTTAATGATCCCACGCCTCATTCCTTTGTGTCTTTGGCCCTGGAGGTTGCCTGAAAAGCCTGTTGATATTGATTCCCACAGATATAAACAGCAAAAATTGATAAACGACGAACGGATAAAATATGAGGTTGTTCAAACGAGAGGGCGAGAATTTACTTGCAGAAGGTAAAATGAGGTAATTCGGGAATAACAAATTAACTCTTCAATGTGTGATTCGGTCGTTACTGGCATTAGAACTGCTCATAGTTAATGCCAAAATTTAATTAAATCTGAGAAATGTCCTCTCTGAGACTTCGTCATTCTGCTTTAACTAAAACATTCATATTATTCTTGGAGACCTCATCGGACGCGCTGTCAGCCTTTGCTTACAAATGACTCAAGTAACCAACAGTATCGCACGTTCTGCTCAACTGAATAACGGCACTCATACCTTCAAAGCTGAACTGTTTGTTAATAAGATATCGTACATTTTATCTACGCCATGATTTCTACAGAATCATTAGTCTGCTTATTTGCTTATTTTTTCACTACTGCTTCGGTTTTTCAACTCAAGTGATATATTAATTCTACTGGCGTACTTGAGTACACGAACGAAACTTAATTTCTTGTCATATTCGCGCACCATTGGCCAGCGCTACTGTCTTCTTATGATGTATGTCTTCCTAATGTCCTGGCATCATCTGCAGTCTCCATGTATACAAATCTAAACAAACCGAGTATAATCACACTAAAAACGTGAATCAAAAGAACATTAAAATGCTGTAATATGAAAAAAAAATCATAAAGAAAATTTACGAATAGGAATTTGCGGGGAGGATGTCGCTTTATTATACGACAAAAAACAAATCTTGAAAAATTTAAAAATTAAAAGAAAATCAAGCTTACCCATTACAGAATAAGATTTCACTGAAATCACAAGGTTAATTAAAGCGTTCCGCATTCGGTAAATAAACAAAGATGAATATCATAAGGAAGATAGATTTGAAAGGTTTTTGGGAGTCTAGAGATCGGAGATTGTTCTTATGCCAGAAGTAATCTCGTTGAATTGGCTAAGTGAATGATCATTCTTTTGTGGCACTCCTGGTATGAAATGACGGAAAAGGTTTTTCTTTCTGTAGGGATTTAAATGAGAGACGCTCACCGGGCATGTGGAGAATCTTCCCTCTTCGTTTTTATTCGCCAAAATACTATCATATTCCAACTAGAAATCATTCGAGGGCTTACCCTTACCAACAACCGTTCCTCCCTACACACACAAACACATACACTCACACAAAACAGCTTCACTTAGCATTCAGATCCCTCCGAAAATATCATAACCTATTCTTTAACCCATAACTCTCCAGTCAGTGAAATAGACAAACAAGTCACAACACAACATTAATACAACTTTCGTCCGACTTCCCGAAGGTGTAGCTTCTGATAGTTAACTCGTGAGACCGGTTAGCAACGTAGTACCACCTTAACGTCCTCGGTGTTAATAACCCAATCATATGTGCCAGTTCAACACACGCTCATGTTGTGGCAGTGTACTGGGACCCCATACAATGGCATATCCCTGTGGCTAAGCATTTACAATCCTTACTGCCCTTGAATTTTGCAAGTCTCACCCGGCGCCAACCCACCCCCCCACCCCCTCCCCCACTCCCGGCCCTCACTTTTAGGCGATTTTCAGGAACATTTTGTAGGGACGAACATTGCCCTCTAGCTTCCAACCTTTCCCTAGCTAGCCTATATCGAAGGCAAAATCGAATCCACGCTTGGACCTTGGGTAGGACGGTATCACATGAATGCGAACCTGAGCCTCGACCAATGTTATGCTTAAAAAGGACATTCAGATAGTTCTTACAGCAAAGCGAGACTTCTTATCTTCTTATCTGTTCAAACTATAGTGTTCAAGAATAGCTCCTCTCACTGGTAGCACATGATGGTACACAACCTTATCTTTCGAGAGCCTCTATCAGTTTTCGTCTGCGATGGTTGGTCGGACTCCCACCACCTGCACATCTAACCACACCAGCCGACCATCATTTTGAGAATATAGTTCTAAAGGAAAGTTATTCACTAGAAAAAACAAGTAAAGAATGCGCAGAATTTTCTTTGGGCGCAATCGAGTGATCTGGTCAACGTATAATGATTTATGAAACTCTCAGCAGCGCCCCATGAAACTTTCAGCCACGACCCGGTGATGGCCTGTATTGTTAGCATCTATGGCGGTCCCAGACGCACGACCATGGTTAACATTAACTTTATGTAAAATAAAGTATAAAAACAACTGAGGCTAGAGGGCTGCAATTTAGTATGTTTGATTTGCAGCTTTCTAGCCTCAGTAGTCAAGATCTGAGGGCGGAAAGAAAAGTGCGGACGAACAGACAAATAGCCATCTCAATAGTTTTCCTTTACAGAAAACTAAATACTAATAGCAATGTATATCATTGCGCTGCAATAGGAAGCTTCATCTTAAAACATACGCCAGTAAAAAGAAAGAAAGAAAAAAAAAATCAACAATTCGATAATATTGTACTGACCGTTTGGCAAATACTGATTTTGTTGAATAAAGCAGGTTTTGTGCCTGTAAAAACTCTTGCTAAATAATAACAACAGATCAAGCCCCTTATCTGTGTGTACGTGCTTTCTCTAGAGTTATGGGTTGCTATCTTTTTCTAATAACAAATTCCGATGAGAGACAAAACTGTGTAAGAAACAAAATTAATAAAGTTAGGAATATCCACTGGAGTTAGCTTGAATAGTGACAGGTGAAAAGTGGAATTCAGGGTCACCATTGTACTGAATTATAAGTAGTGAATTCCACTTTCCTTAGTATGTTACACATGTATAAAAGGAAGAGAACATTTGGGTAAATGGGTCATATAACCTAGGCATCTAATAAGTACCCACAGATATGATTTCCAGAAAACTAATACAGGGTGTCCGTAAAGTCCCAGTACCATTACAATTATTCATTGCTCAGAAACCATATAACATAGTGTAGTGCAGTTTTTTGTAGAATGTTCTAAATTTCCTCAAGATTACATTCAGAGCACTTCATGTTCTTGCCACACTTCTTAGACGCATTGTTAAAGTTGTCCAAACAGTTGACGTTGACATACTGCAGCGCGTATGGAGGGAGGGAGATGGAATATCGTCTCGACATTGTGAGGGCAACTGGAGGTGCACATGTGGAATGTATTGCATGAAGTGCTCTAAATGTAAACTTGAGGAGATGTAGAACATTCGACAAAAAAAAAACTGCATTACTCTATATGTTTTCTGAGCAATAAATACTTGTAATGGTACTGGGACTTTATGGACACCTGTACATATAACATCCAATGATCTACATCTTCCTAGTATCAGGGTATGGAACCGATAACAAAGAAACTTGAGGCACTCCTGCAGTGAGGCGTAACTGTCTACAATATTTCAGATTTCAAGTGAAAAAGATTAAAATTGCAAGAATTCACCGCAGTTCCTGCATTCTCTAATGACAAAGTAGTAACGTTTATCCATCAGAGTTTTCAATGCCGACTCAAGAACTCAAGGGAGTACTGCCTATAAGTACCTTTATAATTACGTACAGATTCACAAACACCCCAAATATTGTTACATGATAAGTGGTCAAGAATTATTGCATTACCGGCTACCTGCCCAACATGAAACCAGAATGTCGCAAATCCTCTTTCATTAGGAGACTGAAGCTTATTTAACGACTAAGAATACCACTGCTAATACCAGCCTCGTTTGCAATTAATAACGTCTCGGAAAGCTTCATCTTCTCATGATCAGGTTATGAAATTTTCATAACATGATGAAGCAGATAATCATGAATACAATTTAGAGATAATAGGATCCATTCGTTAAACATCACAAAGATAAACTGTAAAGACGTTTTTGCGAAAATGTCTAGTCCGGTAAACAAGTGCAGTCCTAAGAAACTACTGTTTTTGGAACATAACAGGCAATTAATTAGTGACGGATTCAAGCTGGAAGGTAATATCCGTGAAATGTTTCACATTCCCCTCCCTTACGCTTTTGTTATTCCTTCTTTTTACTTCGGTGTCTGTTGCTAGCAGAATTCCCCCAAAAAAAATTTTGCTTAATTTTTTTTTTTTAATTGTAGCAAAGGTAGCTTCATAACTGGCAAACAGACTGGGAGGTGACTTGCTCAATGTTTTATTATTATTAACATTAACATTAACATTAACATTAACATTCATATATATATTATTAATATTATTAATATTATTAATATTATTATTATTATTATTATTATTATTATTATTATTATTATTATTATTATTATTATTATCCTCGAAACCTTCCATGAAGCAGGATGCCTCCGCAAACACAAAAAATGAACAAAATATCTAAGAATCGAGAAAATGGAGACCTGTAGGAGTTAGGAGATAGCCATAAACAGATAATAAGCTAGATATGTATGATATAAATAGATGGCTCTAAGATAAAAACTCGCAAAAGAAGAATATACGAGTCACCAAAGTTAATTGTAAAAGATATAAAGTCATTCTAAGGAGCGGTAAAACGTCAGATCAAGAAGGCCGGCAGTCCACTAAAAATTAAGTCGTAAAAACAGGCGTTTGCGCTTACAGATCTCTAGCACAAAGAGAATTTAGGATCTCTTAAATTTTGAGTCAAGGTTCAGTGTAAATGCACAAAGAGACACAATCATTCATCTTCCGCAATAACTGAAAAAAATAAAGGTCGGGAAACTGTAATAATTGAAAGTTAGTGACCATTGACCCGCTACCATCAAATAACGGAATTGCTTATGCATTCAAGTGCCTTTATATGTTCGTGAGATTTAATATGAAATTTATTTATCGTAATTTAGTGGGAGTGCAATTTCAAAAAGATTGTCCATCCATATTCAACTTCAGGATAAAAAAAAAAAAGTAAATGAAACAGGACACAAATGTCTTACAAACTCAGAGTCGTAAAAATCAAACCGATTAAAACCTTTATTGAAAATTTACCTAAAAATAAACAACGTACCGTTTGCCTGTCGGCAAATGTAGTTATATGAATCACATAATATCAACTAATCTTATTCACATTATATTCCAAGCTTCCTTTGCTGTGAAGGTTCCACGTTTGTATCCTTCTGATCTCGTTGTGACCCTACTGCACACACCATCGACCAAAGGTCTGATGCGAATTTCAGAAAAACGTCAAGGCTTCAGTGTCCTCTTACTCAAGTTGATGACGCGGCTTCTGAACCAAAATAACATCCATTATCTGATTATACGATCTGAAGAAACAGAATTTCGGCGAAAGGAACATGAATATGCCGTCTGGATCAACTCAAAGTAAGCAGATAGATAAATAAATTAATAAATATAAGAATAAATAAAAATATTTGCAAGAACAAGTAGGTCAAAGAATAGGGCCGCATTGTGGCTGAGGGGATATGAAGACATCATAAGGACTAATGAACTTCCATAAGGGATCAGCACAAAGTAGAGTTCATACCTTGGCAAGGTGTGGTGAGAATAATAACTGGTACCAGGTGCAATGATTGTCCCGCTGCATTTCGAAGCATTCTGCGCCTTCCATACGAACATAGCAATGTACCCTACATCGGACAGCTGGTCCACATCCAGTATACTTTCATGGATAAAAGCATGGTCCTTCTTTAGACCTTGGCTAAAAATGCAGACGACTTCCGCTGGTCGCTAGATAAGGGTCATTGGGTTATCCATTCGAGCGACTTTAGTTTTGGGAACGCCACAACCACCGTTTTCATCAAGGTTGTTTATGATACTGACAAGTTTCCATTTCATCGCTGAATTTAGAAGGGGCAGGAACAGAATACCCAGATCTTTTCAAGGAACGATGGAAGGACGCGAGCACGCAAGAACAGACACTTTCGTGTTTTCACGACATTGACATATTTCAAAGGAGTATCTTAGCCTTCATTTAGTCTAAATTATATTAATCTACGGTTCACCAAATTAGAGCCAAAATTCTATACAGTTCAATGTATCAGTTTGATCCATAGTTTTGATCAAAACAAAGCAACTTCAGATCTTTTGCCAATACTAATTTGCAAGGACCAAATACCGAATTCCTTGGCTTTCCTCGGTATTGCAATGAACACAATTTTCTTGCATTGCTTTCAATGTATTTGACCAGCCACACTCATCTGTTTAATAAACATGAAAAAAACAGATCCATAAAGTTATGATCCCCAGGTTGCTACTAGAGAGGACGAATGTCCTCGCTTTTCATGACTGTCAAATTGAAAATTGCTAAGCATGCATTGTCATGTTTTATGGTGCTCTTTATTTTATCTGCTGCTCTGGGGCCATTCTATAGTAGTATATTTAAATAAAATGCATAAATACACAAAAAATAATGATAAATCATCTTAGTCATAAAAACACAAACCTCCAGCCAGATTGACGGTATGTTCCGAATTTATTTACGAGGAGCTTTTCTTAACGGAGAGAAAAAGTACGTCATGTATAATCAAGAGCGTTGTTGACTTTATTGCTTATTCCTCATGACATTACTTATTCAAAGTACATACGCTCCGCTACTGTTAAAGCTGGCAAGTTTCTTTTTTTTTCACAACCAAATTACCTTTTAAAAATGTACCATAACCTTGTTAATTAGTTTGTCACAGATTTCTTCTGAAGGACAAAGGTTCAGTTTTTTCCTGAATGCCTCACAAGCACAAAAAGAAAAAAAATTCAGTGTCATCGTAACCGCTGATGATTCAAAGAATTTCAAATTTTGTTCCCTGATCTTCTTTGTCTAGCTTAATTGGGGTTTCATGAATACCTACTGAACGGTTATGAAATGGACGGAGAAAAGGACCTCGTCGCGTTCCTAATGAAAGTGACAAGAGATCAGTCATTAATTTTGCTTGTTACCATACATAAGATGCGAGTCGGCAAAAACTTATGTTCAAATTACAAAAGGAGTTGGGGTCATAAACAAATAAAAATACATTCTTTTTAATGAACTTATAACAAAAGGAGAAAAGACAGAATATAAAATTTGAAGGACAAAATTCCCAAGTACCAATAAAGTGATTAAAGAACAAAACGGTGGGTGTCTCTCCCTCATTGAAAGTAAACTTTTAAAGCATTAGAAGTTACACCAAAATCAAGGAATTATATATGTAATGCATACATAATAGCAGCAGTGGCGTTCTAAATTACTACTGAAGGATATATCACAAATTCATGTTGTTATAATAATAAAGATTTCTACGAACGTTTTGAATCATACTCACAGATCCTACTACCAATCAGAAAATGAAGAAAAAATAGAAAAAATATGGAAACTAAAAATAAATAGACCTTTCATGAAAGACTTGGAAACTTGAAATATTAACAAGTAAAAATGTTCTTACTTTTACTTATGCATTGGGACAGATAAGGACAGCTGCATAGGTTCCCAGAATCTCCTTGCAAATCTTTTAATATCCCTGAGATCTATATCATTGGGAACTTAATTGTTTGTTTATTTCATTGTTCAGTTTATTATTATTATTATTATTATTATTATTATTATTATTATTATTATTATTATTATTATTATTATTATTATTATTATTTTGGAAAGAAGGTAAACAAGTCTTACTGAAAGATATTGCTGCATCAGCTGCATTTAACTTGTAAATAGTCTTCTCTATTTTTCTAATAATTAGAAAAAATATAGAAAGACTATGTACAAGTTATATGCGGCTGATGTAGCAATATCTTTCAATAAGACTTATTATTATTATTATTTTTTTTTTTTTTTTTTTTGCTCTATCACAGTCCTCCAATTCGACTGGGTGGTATTTATAGTGTGGGGTTCCGGGTTGCATCCTGCCTCCTTAGGAGTCCATCACTTTTCTTACTATGTGTGCCACTAGTTTTTCTAGATTCCTTTTCAAGGATCTTGGGATCGTGCCTAGTGCTCCTATGATTATGGGTACAATTTCCACTGGCATATCCCATATCCTTCTTATTTCTATTTTCAGATCTTGATACTTATCCATTTTTTCCCTCTCTTTCTCTTCAACTCTGGTGTCCCATGGTATTGCGACTTCAATGAGTGACTTCTTCTTGACTTTGTCAATCAACGTCACGTCTGGTCTGTTTGCCACGTTATTCACCCTATCCGTCCTGATACCATAGTCCCAGAGGATCTTTGCGTGATCGTTTTCTATCACTCCCTCAGGTTGGTGCTCGTACCACTTATTACTGCAAGGTAGCTGATGTTTCTTGCACAGGCTCCAGTGGAGGGCTTTTGCTACTGAATCATGCCTCTTTTTGTACTGGTTCTGTGCAAGTGCCGGGCATTCGCTTGCTATGTGGTTTATGGTCTCATTTTTCGTATTGCACTTCCTACATATGGGAGAGATGTTATTTCCATCTATCGTTCTTTGAACATATCTGGTTCTTAGGGCCTGATCTTGTGCCGCTGTTATCATTCCTTCAGTTTCCTTCTTCAGCTCTCCCCTCTGTAGCCATTGCCAATTGTCATCGCTGGCTAGTTCTTTAGTCTGTCTCATGTATTGTCCGTGCATTGGTTTGTTGTGCCAGTCCTCTGTTCTGTCTGTCATTCTCCTGTCTCTGTATATTTCTGGGTCTTCGTCTACTTTTATTAGTCCTTCTTCCCATCACTCTTTAGCCACTCGTCTTCACTGGTTTTCAGATATTGCCCCAGTGCTCTGTTTTCGATGTTGACACAGTCCTCTATACTTAGTAGTCCTCTCCCTCCTTCCTTTCGTGTTATGTTTAGTCTGTCCGTATTGCTCTTGGGTGTAGTGCTTTGTGTATTGTCATATGTTTCCTGGTTTTCTGATCTATGCTGCGGAGTTCTGCCTTCGTCCATTCGACTATTCCTGCGCTGTATCTGATTACTGGCACTGCCCATGTGTTTATGGCTTTTATCATATTTCCGGCGTTGAGTTTTGACTTGAGTATCGCCTTGAGTCTCTGCATATATTCTTTCCTGATCGTGCCTTCATCTCTTGGTGTTTTATATATCCCCTCCTTCATTATTCCCAGGTATTTGTATCCTGTCTCATCTATGTGTTTGATGTTGCTCCCATCTGGTAGCTTTATCCCTTCAGTTCTCGTTACTTTGCCTTTTTTGTATGTTGACTAAGGCGCATTTTCTATTCCAAACTCCATCCTCCGATGTCCCCAGATACAATCCTTACAGTCTGGATTAGGGTATCTATTTCCTTGATGCTCTTACCATACAGGCTTGATGTCGTCCATGAACATCAGATGGTTGATTCTGTTGCCTCTTTTTCTTGAGTTGGTACCCGGCATCCATCTTCTGTAGTACTTTGTCATGGGTGTCATGGCTACTACGAAGAGTAGTGGGGACAGTGAGTCGCCCTGGAAGATCCCTCTCCTGATATTAACCTCTGCTAATCTTATTCCAGAGCTTGTAAGTATTGTATTCCAGTTGCGCATTGTATTTTTGAGGAAGCTGATGGTGTTTTCCTCTGCCCCATATATTTTCAGGCATTCTATTAGCCATGTGTGTATCATGTCGAAGCTTTCTTATAGTCTATCCATGCCATGCTTAGGTTGGTTTTCCTTCTCCTACTGTTGCTTCATTACCATTTTGTCTATCAGGAGCTGCTGGTCTTTTTGTGCCCTACACTTCCTTCTGCAGCCTTTCTGTTGGTGGGGATGGTGTTTGTCTCCTCTAGTAATTGTATAGCCTTTCACTGATGATACCTGTTAGTAACTTCCACATTATTGGTAGGCAGGTGATAGGCCTGTAGTTACTGGCTATATTTCCCTTACTCTTTGTCTTTTTGTACTAAGGATGTTCTTCCTGTGGTCATCCATTTGGGGGGTGCATGGTGATTTGAGATACAATGGCTGGAGTTGTTCTGCTATTCGTGGGTGTAGGGCCTTGAAGTTTTTGAGCCAGTATCCATGGACTTCATCGGGACCTGGGGCATTTTCTTTAGTTGGTGTCTGACTGTGTCTGTCGTGATCTCTGTGAATCTTTGTATTATTCTCCCTGTGTTTCTTCTCTTGACTTCCTGGAGCCATGTTGCATGTTTGTTGTGTGATACCGGATTGCTCCATATGTTTTTCCCAGAGTCTCTTCTTGGTTCGGTTTCAGGAACTTTCTTGGTTGGTTGTCTTCCCCTCTTAGCTGGCTGTATAGTCTTTTCTGGTTGGTTCCGAATAGTTTGTTCTGTTGGTATCCCTTCCTTATTCCTGTTCATGTACCGTTGGATCTTATGTGCTTTGGCCTTAAGCCTCTGTTTTACATCTTCCATTGTGTTGTTTAGTCCCCTCTCTTGTACTTTGTATTTCTCGTTGAGTTCCTCCCTTGTTTTCTTGCTTCTTAGCCTTTTTTCTGCCATCTCTTTCAGTTTACTCAAGTCAGATCTCATCACCATGATTTGCTTTTCCAGGCGCCTTTTCCAAGGAGGTTGCTGTTTGTTTTCGTGGGTTGGTTGGTGCTGTGGTGTTGGTGTTCGAATCCCCATCAGTTCTGCTACTAATCTTGCTCCTGCATATACCAAGTTATTTGTTTCTGTGATACTGGTGGTGTGTTATTATGCCCATTATTTCATTGACCTCACTTGTTTTCTCCCTTAATTTCTTGGTGTTGTAGGCTTTCATGGGGGGAATCTTTGTTCTCTCTGTATCTGGCTCCATCCATTGTCTAATCTTTTCTACCCATTCCGTCCTCTCTGTTACTTCGTCGGTGTTTCTTCGTGTGT